>NW_005367809.1:2329352-2358169 GCF_000412655.1 Myotis brandtii | reverse complement strand
GGCACCAGAGTTAAGTTAGGGTTTTTCAAAATGCTGACACGCCGAGCTCAAAAGGTTCGCCATCACTGCCCTACTGGCATGAGGTGAAATGACTGATGAGTAGTTGTCAACAGAAACAGGGAGAAGAGGGGGGGGGGGAATCTATGAATCCAGTACCATGTGGTAGGGCTAGCAAACCCAAATGTTAAATACAAAGCATTAACTGTCCTGAAATTATGTGACTAATTCTACAATATAATGGTATGTGGATGTCAATTGCTCACATTTTATTACTAAGGCGGTTCTCTATGTACCGTCAGCTGCTCAAATCTCTGTCTCCAATTGAGGCTCCACACTGCATGGAAATGTTTTGAGGATATCACACTTGGTCAACGGATGCTACTTTCATCATTGTCTCCTTCTACCATGAATTCAGGCGCATCCATTCTGAAGCATATAAAACCACCCCGGGCTGTTAACATGGCTTCCGAGTGAGTGACACACTCCGTGGAATGGAAAGGGTGTCTCGCTAACTGTCCTGGCAAGAGGACTTTCTTTCCTCCTGCTGGTGGCTGCCCTCTCCTCCTGTTTCTTATGCTGTGGCCTAACTGGGCTGAACCGCAGTGACAGCTCTTGGGCCATCCCTGGCGTCTGTGTAGCTGCTTGGTGCTTCTGGGCTGCCCTTGCCTCCTCGTTCTCTTTTCACACACGTGAGAAATACGGTGGTTCTGTTTTTCTGTGTCTTCAGCTACCGTGGAATACAGTTCAGTTCCCCCTAGGCCAGCCGTGGGCAAACTACGGCCCGCGGGCCAAATCCGGCCCGTTTGAAATGAATAAAACTAAAAAAAAAAAGACCGTACCCTTTTATGTAATGATGTTTACTTTGAATTTATATTAGTTCACACAAACACTCCATCCATGCTTTTGTTCCGGCCCTCCGGTCCAGTTTAAGAACCCATTGTGGCCCTTGAGTCAAAAAGTTTGCCCACCCCTGCCCTAGGATCTCCTCAGAGCTTATTGTTGTGGTTTCCTTTAAAAATGCCAGCCGACTAGTTCTTATTCCACTCTTGTAAGGTTTCGGTTCTTCTTACTTCAACCAAATGTCCTTGGAAAAGATTATAGTCTTATCAGGCTTAATGCAAATGTTGTATCCTTAGATAGTAATGGGACTGAAATGCAAAGAATGGCTTTTCTTTTACATCTTTTGCTGTTTTTAAAAACATCTCAACCCAACCTGAACTTGTTTTGTATCACTTCCGTTTGAAAGACAGCATGGCTTTGGTTCAAGGGTCCAACATACTGCATTAAAACACCCTGCTCCACCCAGCTACCACAGGCTGTAAAACGGAAAAGTACTTCAAAATATTATTACTTCTTAATGACTACATCTTACCACTTCCATCATTAACACAATAGAATATCCTAATAACCTGTAGTTTCCTGGAAAAATCATCTCTCAATGCTATAGTTCTTGTAATTTTTTTTTTTTGTATATTTACACCATGAAGCTGTGTGCAGCTGTATAAAGGAAGGATCTCTTACCCTTTGAGACAGCATGGAGGGACCTGGAGAGTATCATGCTAAGCGAATAAGCCAATCAGAGAAAGACAAATACCTTATACTCTTACTTGTACGTGGAATCTAATGAACAAAATAAACCGATACACAAAATAGATCCAGAGACATTGAAGCATGCACCAGACTACAGTATTTTAGAGAGAATGGGGAGGGTGGGACTGGAAGAGATTAACCAAAGAATTTACATGCATATATGCATAAGCCATGGACAGACAATAGTGTGATGAAGGCCTGGGGAAGGGGCTGGAGTAGGGTGGAGGGGGTCAATGGAAAAAAGGGGACATCTGTAACAAAGATGTCAACAAAGATTTTTTAAAAATTGTTTAATGTTATTTTTAATGGCCTTTCTTGATCACCTGATATGTGGAACACAAGAGATAATGCTCCACCGGCCTATTTTATCTAAATAAAAAATGGGTTTCCATCCTGTGGATGTAAACCAACATAATTATATTTAAATTTTATTCAATTGGGAAGCTTGTTTTCCTCTCACTGGATGAAATTTATCTGGCTCTGCAGCTTCTCTGCTGAATCTCATATAATAGATGGTTCTAGATTTATCTCAACTTATACAGCAGGGTCTCAGCCTAGGGGTTAGAAGTTTTCAGTGTAAGATATGAATTAATATTTTAATATTCATTCAAAGTATGCCAAAAGCTCCTTTACACACACAGAGAGAAAAAAAAACCACACACACAGAAAAAGTACCTCTTACAAAATCTTTTCCTTCTCCAATTCTTATACTTGTTTTATGCTCTTGCCTAAGGGATTCCTGAGACTCTTGGATCTAAACCTTTTTTCATTTCCTTGGTAATATTGACCTGGTGCCTTCTGTGGCAACTATTGCTTCTTGGTGACTATGTTGAAATTCCAATTTTGACATCTCTTACACTGACATTTTTAATGGCTCAGAAAAATTCCTTTACCCGTGAGTGGGCAATTTTATATCTGTAATATTAAGAGAAACTTTCCATAATGTACAAAGATATAACTCATGTCAACTTAGCAGAAAAGTTGATTGGCTTGTACAAGAAAATCTAAATATGAACTCAGATGCCAAATCTTGCACGGGTTGTCCAGGGTTACATTAGCCTCACTCACAAAGATCCAAGCTACATATTAGGCACAAAAATAGGATTTCAAGAGGAAGTAACCTATTCAAATGTTGGGACAGATAAATCCATGTGCATGATTTCTGATTTCTAATATTAAGTGAAAACTCCTTAGGAAAATTAGTATAGTGCTTGAGTATATAAGTTAGGTAAAATATCCTCAAAACAATCACAAATGCTAGGTGAACCACACTGGTCCTATATAATAAAAGGCTAATATGCAAATTGTCCCCTCAGGAGTTCGACCGACTGGGAGTTCGACCACTTGCTATGAGGTGGGCTGACAACCAGGGGGCAGTGTGGAACAAAGGAAGGCTCCAGCAAGCAGCCTTGCAGCAGGAAGGCCCCGATCGGCCCTGATTGCCTGCCAGGCCTAGGGACCCTACGTGTGCACAAATTTCATGCACCGGGCCTCTAGTTAATTCTAATGGTATAACTACCAACCAACCTTTTGAACTTTAAGTTCAGAGAAAATATAAAACAAATAATGCATCCCCGAAGTCAAAAAAAGAATCAACGTTGGTCCTGTGAAGAATCAATAAATTTCCCCTTATAAGAAACATTTAGCAATCAAAAACTAATAAGTTTAGTAATGAAAGATTTCTTATCAAGGAAGTACATAGATCAGTCCCATTGAATGAAGATATCTGTTTCAGACATAAATGGAGTAAACATGTCCATTGTTACTGAAGCTTTGTAATGTTAGACACTTGGTAACTTGATATGTTAATGTACTGATAAGAGAATGAAATTATTTTTAATAAATGAGTTTGTTTTAGCCAGGATATTTTGGGTTGAAGGAAAAAGCAATTACACTAAAAAATGGGCAGTGGTGTGTTTTCTTAAAGATAAAGAGAAGCTCACGGGGCCCAAAGGAGGGAAATATGTTCAGGCTGAGATCAAATGCATTGGACCTGAGGAACGGCAGGTCTGGCACTAGAAGCTACACGATCACAGTGATTTTTGATTGTCTTATCAGGTGTGCAGCATTCCCCTTGCTCATCTGATTGACTGTTTTCTTTTTCCTGTGCATGTGGATGACTCTATCCTCTGGAGCTAACACTAAACGGCTGTGCTTTTGCTGCGAGTTGATTACATCAGTCACTCATCTCTCTTGTAAACTAGATGCTGGGTTTATCCAGCCCCTCGGGTCCAATCTACTAATGAGGAGACGTGGACTTTGGGTACTTACGGTTTCCCCTTCTAGGAATTGGTCTATTACTGGTTTGGTTTTGAGCCAAGGGATACAGTAGTGCCCTACCAGTTGTTATCCTGTTACACTTGAAGAAAACCTGGTAAGTGACACTTTAGAGCTGTCTAGTCCTGCAGCAGCCTAAGAATAATGTCTCACTCATGCACATTAGGAAGTGGAACCTGGGAGATTAGCCTGCTACTCGTTTCACCAACATGCCTCTCTGTTCTCTTCTGGACCAGCTGTGATTTTTAAGCAGTACATCACCTCTCATTCAACTAGAGTCAAGAGGGATAACTGCCTTAGTCCTGTTGGACAAGAGCAGACTTTCCTTTATCCCAGAAGTGTTGTTCATGTGGAATAGTTTTTCTAGAACCAATTAAAGATATGAAAGAGCAGTTCTGATACGATGTTACTTCTCTGCCCAAATCTAATACTTAGGATTCTCTTCTGAGAGTTAAATTGATATGGAAATGAGAAAATGCAAGGGAGCCTTTACCACAATATCTGGCTCACAGCAGGTGTTCAGAAGATGTCATATGAATTAATATGAATCTACATAGTCTTGGACATATCGCACCATCTCTTCAAGCCTCAGTTTCCTAAATTATTTCTTCACTTGCCCAGTGCCTAGTTTGTCCTCTTTTGCTATCAGTATTTATGCTGTTCTCTACAGGGTATGTTAAAATTTGCATACAGGTTTCAATTTAACTTCCAATAATCTCTTTCTCTTGCCTGTACTGGAAAAAGCTGAACTGTTTGGATAGGGAGTCTGTAAGTGCTGGGTCACTGAGCCCAAACCCTCCCACACTCTCTTGTGTCTACTTTCCTAGCACCATGGGCTTTCACACAGTGAGAACCATCTGCTTTCTGGGTTCATGGTTTTCTCCTCTGGCACCCTGCTTCACTTTGTTAATAATTCATGCCGCAAGGATTGCAACTCCCCAATAATAGCCCAACCATGAGTTTATGGCAATCATAAAAATTATACTGAAGGAATTTGATCCAACTAGATTGTTGGGTCGTATGAATGCCAAGAGGGGCTAACTGCTGCTTCCAGTAACAGACCTCCTCCCAAAGCAACTACATATGGTTATAAACAAAACATCCGGCCATGAGGACTTCAGAGCTAATAGATTAGTACTGATTTCTGATACCATGCCCCCTTTTTTTTGGGGGGGGGAGTAAATTTTTCATCACCCAGAAAGTCTCCAAGAAAATATATTTATTCACATCTGCATTGATTCTGCTTTAAGAACAAAACAATAACTACACTAAGTAGTTCATTAATTCAATATAAATATTTGCGTTCCTTAGAAGGCCGAGGAAAGGGATGACTATGAATCAGATACTATCTGTGCATTCAGAAAGCACAGACACATGTAAACGAATAATGACGAGGCAAAACATGTGCTGGAACAGAGTCTGTGCTTGACAGTAACGGGTATAACGTACAGAGGAAGGCTGTATCCAAAAGCTTCTGATGTGAGTATGTAACAAGCAATTAAATTATTCACACGTACTTAAGCTACTTACTTTGAAATAATGTTAGACACTAGGTGTACCAGTTAATGCGGATATTTTTAAAATATATTTTATTGATTTTTTTACAGAGAGGAAGGGAGAGAGAGAGAGCTAGAAACATTGATGAGAGAGAAATATCGATCAGCTGCTTCCAGCACACCTCCTACTGGGGATGTGCCCACAACCAAGGTACATGTCCTTGACCGGAGTTTGAAAGCTTGATCTCCGTTCAAAATAGAGTTGATATATTTCAGCTCATTTAGTACATTACTCTATATCTATATCAGTTGAGAACAATTCTTTCTAACTTAGCTGCCTGGTTAAATGTATTTGCTTAGGAAATGGTTCCAATAGAGCCATAGTCTGCTGACTGCACTTTGAATATACCTAAGATTCCTGCCAGACATCTCGGCCTTGCTCCAGTTGAGAAACTACCCCTTTAACCTTACAACTGTTTTAAGTCCAAGAAAAACTGAAAGATACAACTAAGAATACTCCGGGTACCAGAGCATCAGCTGCTTCGTCTGAAATGGGCACAAATGGTCTTGATTCGCTGAGATCAGCAACTTTTATAGAAATTACAGAAATAAAAATAGTAATTCCTAGAACTTAAGATTGACATGAGATGTTAGGTATCTTTTCTTAGCAATCTATAATAAAATGTTTCTTCGCAATAATGACACATATTGCTAGTGCTTTTATGTCTGAGTGCTGATCATGACCAAACACTGTTATATGTCTTTTACATGCTCATTTAACTCTCACATTCCCCCTCTGAGTTTGGGACAATTCATATTATATCCATTGTACAGATAAGATTACTTGATCAAAGGGAAGTTAAGTAAACTGCCATGTATCACACTATAACAGGTATTGGCCCTAAAGGCCATAAGTCAGGGCTGACTGCAAGGTTGCCAGCCCAGCACTATCCTGCAGAACTAGCTGGATTCAAATGCATACTTCTGGACCAACCTCCAGGTACTTTTAAATCAATTAGTCTGAGTTGGGGTCCAGGAGTCTATTTCTGTAAAAATCAACAAGGGTGGTCCTAATGTTGTTGGGTCTAAGGACTGTTCATTGGCCTTATTAAACTGCCTTACCCGATGCCACTGCTGATGAAAGAGAACCAATACATAGAATAATCTCTGACCTAGTTAGCAGAGAAATGATCATCTACCACACCACCTCTACCCTCAGAAAAAGGAGGGAAGGAAGTCTTGCTGAATATGATGAGAACTAGTCGCATGAAGGCTTAGTACTTAACATTTAAGCAATGACAAATCCTGAGTATTTTATGTAATGTGTAATATAAACCTTAATATAGAAGCGTAGCATCCAGCACAAACTAGTAAGGAAAAGGGAACAGAGTAGAACACACAGAAAGGTTATCAGTAGAATTTAGAGAAAGTTAAATGAGAACTGCAGAACAAATCAGAAGAGAGATATTTCTATAACTTTATCTGGGCAAGTATTTTTCACTAATCCCAGGGTAGGGAGGTTTGCAAATTTATATTAGAGAGTCACAGCAGTTTATCCATAGTGATAATAATACCAGTCATCACAATATTAGCTACCTATTTTGAGTGCTTATTATAATCTAAACTCTGGGAATGAGCAGGTAGCTTAAGTAATTCAGAATTGTGCTCTTGAAAGATCTGGTAGATTCCAAATAAAATAAAGGCTAGAATGGACAGGAAAAAACATAAAGACAGTTAGAGCAGAATGAATGGTAGGCAGCATGGAGCAGGAGGTAACAGTTGAAATAGAAAGAAATGAATAGATTTGAAAAATGACTAGGAGATAAAACTGAAAATATTTGAATTGATTAGACATAGTTCCCCAAGGGAGAGAAAGAGAAAAGATAAGCCTCCCTCGGTCTGTCTCAAGGAGACATGCAGACAATGGTGCTATGTCATGCTTTGGATATGTGAGGTTTTATGAGAACGCTGGACGAGAAGTCATTATACAGTCAGTATGGGGATCATCCTGAGCTCAGGAGACACTCTGGATTAGAGACATGAAATCCATCGCTATGTCAGGGTACTTGACACAGAGAGACCAGATCAGACCACCCAAGGAGAAGATGCAATAAGAAGAGCTCGCATAACTCCACTTCATCTTTGAGGTAACTTAGACGGTAGGTAGGTGCACTGAACTCATTTTGCAGTTGACAAACTGAATTTCAGAGTTTAATGAGTTAGAAAGTGATTACTCTGGGACTCAACCCTATTTGTTTCACTCCAAGCCTACAATTTTATCCATAAAGTAGACTATAATTTAGTGGTTATATTTATAATTGTTAACTTACAAAGTGGAATATGCTCATAGTTTGTATGAGATAGTTTGCAGTTAGTTATGCTTTCTTATTTTCTTTTTATCATGAAGTTTTTAATAAAAAAACTCAGGTTTTATTATAGTTAAATATTTGACATGAGAATGTCTGCCTATTTCAATTTCTAGTGCCAAAGTAGACATAACCGTCATTGACTTTAATAGTACTCACTCCATCTCCTTGTGCTGCACTATACACAGTGAGCACAAAATACAACCCACTCTGCTGAGATTTAAAAGAAAGGAAAGACTCTTTATGGAGCTCATCACATAACAGGAAGAAAGAGCTGACCCTTATAAACAACGGTGAACACATTCTATAAAAATTGACTAAGATGGCCTAATGTTCCCCCTGCAGCTTGACCAAACTTCAGCCAGGTTTCTTCCTGACTATAAGCCCATGACCTCCATTTCCTTTGAGTATTTACTTACAAACCTTGCAACTGTGAATTCTCTCTCTGCCCCTCTGTAATAGATGCCAACTTCTCCCAGCCTTTAGCAAGTTTTACAACCAAGGAAATGTCTTTTTGAGGAACCTGGGACCATCTCTTTGAAATGTAAGCATCAAAGGCAAGACCCCCCTCTGCCCCAGTCTCTGTGGAAGGGCAGGAGCCTACTAGTAAGTTCAGTGGTGCAGATTAGGGGACACAGATGGCCTCATTTCAGAGAAAACATCTGCACATGCAGGAGCACCTCAATATGCTCTATGCACCCCAAATCCCAGGATCAACCTACCCCTCTCCCCCGTGCCTTCCAGTCCTTTTCCACTTGCTCACCCAGCACTGAAACTCTCTCACCTTCCCTCTCAGTGGCATTCAGTCAGTGTCTCTCTCCTATTACAGTCGTCTTGAATAATGTTTTCCTTAACTGCTTAACTTTGGGACATTTTTTACATTGACATAAAATTGTATTTTATTTTCTAATATTTTTATTGATTTCAGAGAGGAAGGCTGAGGGAGAGAGAGATATAAACATAAGTGATGAGAATCATTGATCGGCTGCCTCCTGCATGCCCCACACTGGGGATTAAGATCATAACCCAGGCCTGTGCCCTGACCTAAATCAAACCATGACTCCTGGTTCATAGGTTGAGCCCAGTCACTGACCCATGCTAGCTGGCAATGGACATGAAATTGTAAACAGAGTTTCAAACCCAGGACAACAGTCAGAAGAGTCAGAAGAGCCCCAGTGGAGAAAAGGCAACCACGGTCCCGAGTCCCAGGTGAGACCTCGCTGTTCCAACAGGGAGGGAAGCACCTCCCTAGTGAGGAACAGATCTAAGTGAAAGTGCGCAGGTGCCAAGGAGCCAGCCAAATGCATGGACGACAAAGCTGATCTAACACAGGGAGGTGCAGGTTAAGGATGAGTAAGGTTTCCAACCTCCATACTACCAGCATTTTGTTCCAAGAAGCCGTTCGGTGCCATGTAGAATGTTGAGCAGCATATAATTTACCCACTTAGATGCATGCAGCACTCACCCAGTTACAGAAATCAAAAATGTGCCCACACATTGCCAAATGTCACGGGGGCAAAATTACCATTTGCGAATGACTGGAATAGATCGAAGAAAGCCTTTATGAGTACTAAGCTATTGTGTTCCCTCCAACGGCTCTGATTTCCACAGTGAACTGCTTGCACCCCACCAAGCCTAAAAGTCCTCCAAATGATCTATTTTGTAAGTAATATAGAGACCCATGACACATAAATGTAAGATGACACTATTACTTAACTAATGTTTATTAACCAACTGGCACAGTCAAGGAAGATGGAGCTGCCAGGGACTCCATTTACACATTACTGAGCTCAGGGAATCAGGTGACTGGATCGATGGAAAACGCTCACCAGCACAGTATGAGTTTGATTCATTGTTGGGCCCCACAGAGTCACACATATTTCCACACTTGAGAACTTATCTGAGAACAGGTATATATGTTTGCAGAAAAAGTGAGTTTATAGTTCTCAAAACTCTCCAAATTCTTTTTCATAAATATTTGTAACCACTCTTTCTGAGTCAGGTCTTTTTACTTCAGAGGTGGTCAGGCTCTGACCTTGGACAGTGCAGTCTTTCCCCAGGATGATCTCTTTCAAATCAGAAAGTCGGCCCGGACAGAGCTTCCTCACAGGGATTTAACCCTGGCGACCATCTTCATTTACCAGCATGGCTTAGAAAAATCTCAATACCGAAAAGTTTTTCTCTGCTAGTATTTGATGTTATTTCCCTGAAACACTGGTTTAAAATTCAGTTACTCTTCATCATATAAGCAAAACTTAACATGTCTACAAAATAGTTCTTAACCACTTTAACAAAGTCATATAAATTTCTGAATGATGACAACATTTCAGCCAAATTAAAAGTATAAGACCTCAAATATCTGTCATTAAAATTTTGCTAAAATGCCTTTTAAAAGACCCTTATGCTAAGTGCAGTTTACAACAGTGTTTCACTCTGAATAATAGCCTAACCTTTGTTGGAAATTAATGTGGATGCCATTAAGGTGGCCCTACTGCTGACTGAGAAACAGAATTGCTAATGTACAAAAAAGAGGAATGCAAATGCAAATAATATGAAAATGCTTGATCTCAGCTAGCAGAACTAAAAATAATCCCACCACAAGTAATACCACATCAGCAGCTCCTGGGTGGGGAGAATTCTGGCTTCCACTACAAATGCCTTTGCATATTTTTCACACGTAGTTTAAGGGAGGATATACTTTCAGGACCAGCAGGTCCTGTCCACTTAGGAAATGAAAAGCTTTTTATCTTTTAACCAGAGGCTCAGTGCATGGATTCCTGCACAGGAGGGGTCCCTCGGTCTGGCCTGTGCCCTCTCGCAATCCAGGATCCCTCAGGGGATGTTGGACTTCCGGGTTTCTGCCTGATCGCCATAGGCCTGCAGGGATCGGGTGAAACCCAGCAGTCCAACATCCCCCCCCAAGGAATGTAGCAGCACTGAAGCAGCAGGCAGCCGGGGAGGAGTCCCAGGCGAGCTGGGTGCAGCTCTGCTGCCACTCATCCCAGCTCCGCTGCGCCTGCCACCACCACTACCCTATAGCGCTGCCACAGAGGCGGAAGAGAATCCCATCACCGCCGCTGTGCTCGACAGCCGTGAGCCCAGCTTCTGGCTGAGCAGCGCTCCCCCTGTGGGAGCGCACTGACCATCAGGAGGCAGCTCCTATGTTGAGCATCTGCCCCCTGGTGGTCAGTGCACATCATAGCAACCAGTCATTCCCCCATTTGGTCAATTTGCATATTAGCCTTTTATTATATAGGATGTTTTCTGTGTTTTGACATCAAAATTGTGTTTCCTGCTGGTTCTGTGTAAATGGTTTGCTACACTTTTTTTTGCAACAGAACAGTGAGAAATACATGAGAAGCATTTGGCAGAAAGAGTGGGTGAGAGACAATGTACATTATTTTTCGGGCCGAATGAAAATTCATGTCTGTTCCTCTAGGCCCTTAGATCTCCATGCACCAGAGTGGGAACCACTCCTCCTCACCCATGTAATAGAAAAGGAAGTCTCCTTAGCACAAAATCACTGACAGAGAGCAGGTCCCCTGTGCCTGTTCTCAAATGACTGCCCTTGAACCTCGTTTATGAAGATGGTCATCAGGAGATAGTTTATAATTTTGACTTTTGGGAAGAGCATGGAAAATGGATGAATGAGAGTACACATTTCACAATTACATTCCTCAACAATTCATGGAAGAAACAATTTTCTAAGCAAAAAATAAAAATAAAAAATAAAATAAAAACCATTTACTCTCTAAAAAAGAAGGGCCAATTCGAATTTCTCACCTATCACAGTGGAAAACTCTTGAAATTATACCAAATGATATGGAGGTTGTGGGGAGACCGTACTGTGCTGCCGGCCACTGCAGTAATCTATGCAAACGTCCCGACTCAGGGACACTATTTCTAGTCAATGACAAGAAAATAGAGATTTAAGGAACAATTTTTATAAAAGATGACTCAGATAGCATTATTACTCACAGAATATTGAAATATACTTTGGTTTATTTTTTAATAGCCTATTATTCAGCCATTATTTGAATGCACTCATGCATTCAAAGTACATTTTGTAATCCACAAAATGTTAATGATTTAAATTTAAGTGAAAAAGCTGAGGAAAGGTCTACAATCTCATATTTTAGAAATGAAACTAATATTTTATAAACAATAACAACATAAGGAACATATACATATGAATGCTAGCAATATTTATATTTGGTTAAAGAGATAAGAGGTTGTTTGGGGTTCTTGCACATACCCTGATTTCCTCAAATTTAGAAAATGTACTTACTGGTTTTAAAACTAAAAGTAAATGCTTGATAAGAAAGTTGAATGCCTGTTTAAGTGAAAGTCTATCTTGCACCAAGGAAAGTTAATACCATCCCTAGGAGAAGTTCAAAGGTGGGCTTAGAAAAGCTGATTTCAAGGTCTTTTGAGAAGTGAAGGCTGGACTCTAACAGGATTAAACTTCCTTTGTCTGTACCTTTAACGTGAACCTGAGGAGGAAGTATGGGGTCTCAACGCCTGTGACATTTCCATGTCTAAAGTTAGTATAATGTTTTTATTTCTGCACCGAGAGCTTAGAAGCACAGCTCACGAACTAAGCAGTTGAAAACAGAAGACGTGTTCTTAGAGCATTGCTATGTACCTATCGTGAACAACTTCTGAGCTGCCTACCCAAATTCAAAAATTATTTTTAATGATCAATCAGCTGAGCATTTGATTAGGTCTGTTTTCAATACTGTTAAACAAAGAACTGGAAACCAACTAGGAAAATACTACAAAGAACTGGACTGTGAAGTGACTCACCTGAATCACTGGTCTTCTCCAGGAACAAGGTTTCCCAATGATTTCAGAATGTTCTCATGGGCCAGGCAGGGGATGTCCTGGGCTGTGGAGCCACTCCCCAGACTCCTGGATCTGACATTTTCTGGAAGAGATTAACATACGAGGTTTATATGGGGGTTTTATGGTCACTCTGCTTACACTGAAACAGCCATTTGACTCATGCAACAATATATACTCAGGTTTTTGTCTAGTTCCCAGCTGTCCCAAAGAGCTTGTATTATCAGATGCACATAAATAATTTTTAATCATCATCTGAGGATATGTTTTTATTGATTTTAGAGAGAGGGGAGAGAGAATGAGAGAGCAAGAGAGAGAGAGAGAAACATCGATGTGTGAGAGAAAAACATTGATCAGTTGTCTCTCATATGTGCCCCAACCAGGGATTGAACCTACAACCTGGATTTGTGCCCTGACCCCAGGAATTGAACTCCCCACCCTTCAGTACAAAGGATGACACTCCAACCAACTGAGCCACACCAGCCAAAGCAAGAATGCACATAAATAATTAGCATGTACCACTTCCTATTCTGTGGTATCAAGACTAGGCCAAGATCAAAATATGTGCTCTGGTACCTTTAATTTGTGGAACAATTACATATTAAATTAAGTTAGCTAGAATGTTGCCTACTTCAAACCATTTATATTTATACAGTATGTTATAAAGATAAATTTAAAACTGTCTAAAAGAGGCAAATTCTCACTTTTTTATGCTGCCACTCATTATTGTGTTTCAGATAAAACTTTGAAAGAAACATTTGCTGTCCATGATGTTGAAGGATTCTGCTGTTTACCAATAAATGGAAGGATGTTTGTGTTCAAAATCATTCACTGCAAGAGGCTGGCTGCTGGTCTCTTCAGATTAATCTTACAATAGTTATTTCCTTGAGCAGCCACCAAATACATAATATTAGCATAAAATCATAACTTTGCTTTTCACTTTTGCCAATATTAAGAGCATGCTGCCATCTGATTCATGGGCAGCTTCAGGGGCATCCATCTTGTTAAATATGTTTTAGACTCTAAAAAAGATATTCATCAGTTTTTTATTAACTCTTAATGCCATGTATATTCAAACACATAGACATGTGGTCAAAATAGGAAGTGCTTAATCTTACAGGAGGCATGGGAGTTTTAAATAGAATTTGCAACTATTTAGAAATTGGCTCCAGGAGTAAAACACAATCCTGAAAATAAAATAAAAATAAAGTCAGGGATAAGAATTTAAACAGGTGTGCCTTTGGGGAGAAAAAGTTGATAAGTGATTGAATTTACAATGAGGGTAAACTAATTTATAATGAGAATGGATATATATATGTGTGTGTGTGTATGTGTGTGTGTGTGTGTATATATATACATATATATATATGTATATATATATATACACACACTTATTTATTTATTTAATGCACATAAAATATCTAGAAACTCATTTAGGAGAGGTCTTCTGAAATCCAAGTGTCTTAACCTTTCCCTAAAGCTATGAAGTTGTTTTCTTTCATTTCCCGTTACACTTCAATTATAACGAAAGTGTAATGGAAACTTCCTATTTTGATTAATTATTGTTAGTAAATGCACTAGTTATGATGAGAAGTTTTATCAAGAAATTCTAATTTTTAGGATCGTAATCCTATCTAATAGAGAGGGAATATGCTAATTGACCCTCATGCCATCGCAAAGATGGCGGTGCCCACAGTCAATAAGGAGGAAATATGCTAATTGACTGTCCCACCCTCAAAGATGGTGGCGCCCAGAGCCCCATGATGGCGGTGCCCAGTCCCCTCAGGCGCGCCTGCCTCCAGAGTTCCCCAGTCCCCTCAGACCCCCCAGTCCCCTCAGCCCCCCAGCCGCCCAGGGCTGCCCGAGGCTCAGGTAACCAGGGCCGGCCGAGGCTTGCGCTGCCAGCAGTGGCAGCAGCAGAGGTGTGATGGGGCGTCGCCTTCCCCTGATCGCCGGGTCACCTCCCACCCCTGAGGGCTCCCGGACTGAGAGGGGGCAGGCCAGACTGAGGGACCCCCCCTCCAGTGCAATTTTCATGCACCGGGTCTTTAGCATTTTAATAAGTTAGAAGATATACCACATAGGGAGGACATCTACTTGATTTAAACTATGCCCAGTTTTATTTTTTTTCTCACCTGAGAAGCTAGTGATAACATATGAAGAAATTAACTCATTTGCTAATTTAATACCATGTATCTGGTGTCCACCAAGCACACCTAGATCCTAGAGACATGTGGGACCATATAACAGATAATGTTCACACCCTTGCACTTCTATTCCACTGGACAAGAGAGAGAACAAGCAGATAAGGAAATAGGCAATTAAATTTCAAGTCAGGATGGTGTTAGAAAGAAAAGTAAGGAAAGCAAGGGAAAGAAGAATAGAAAGCAGTGCATAATAAGGTGGTCAAGGGAGGCCTCTGAGAATCTGAGATCTAAACAGCGGAATCATGCTAGGACTTGGGCAAACTTCCAGAAAAGAGAGCAGCAGACATTTTTAATCTTTTCCTTCTCAGTGGTGAAGAGAAGCATGCTTGAAGGGGAGCAAGGAGGTCAGGGAAACTGAAGCACATAGGAAGGAAGACAAGGCGGGGAGGGTAGAGAGAAGGTTATAAACCATGGAAAGGACTTCAAATCTGCAAAGAGATCCTAGGAATAGCTTGCATTTTAAGATGTAAGGTCATCCCCTGAAATCAATCCTATCTAATAAAGAGGGAATATGCTAATTGACCCTCACACCATCACAAAGATAGTGGTGCCCACAGCCAATAAGGAGGGAATATGCTAATTGCCTGCCCCACCCTCAAAGATGGCGGCGCCCACAACCACAAGATGGCCAACAGGGGAGGGCAGTTGTGGGAGATCAGGCCAGCAGGGGAGGGCAGTTAGGGGCGACCAGGCCTGCAGGGGAGGGATGTAGGGGGGGACTGGGCCGGCAGGGGAGGGCAGTTAGGGACAACCGAGCCAGCAGGGGAGGGCAGTTGGGGGCGATCGGGCCGGCAGGGGAGTAGTTAAGCATTGATCAGGCTGGCAGGGGTGTGTTTAGGGGGTTATCAGGCTGGCAGGCAGAAGTGGTTAGGGGCAATCAGGCAGGCAGGCAAGCAAGTGGTTGGGTGCTAGCTGTCCCGGATTGTGAGAGGGATGTCCGACTGCAGGTTTAGGCCTGTGGGTAAGGGTGCTGGCTGGGCTGAGGTACACCCCCCCCCCTCTAGTGCATGAATTTCATGCAGCAGGCCTCTGGTTACAAAATAAAGTGCAATATCTATTTTCAAATAATTTTCACGTCATCTCCTACTCATTCATAGAATGATGAATAAATTTTGATTTGAGGACCCAATCCATTACTACTTAATACATAGAGACATAAGATAAACAGAATAGCCACCTGTGTCTTTAAATGGAACAGAGGATTTCAAGAAAGAGCAAAGATTCATTTGCCAAGAACCAATATTATTTTATGAAATTTAATCAGTTGTTTTCAACTGATGCAATTAAGTAGAAAAGCAAACACTACAGAAAGAACTTCAGTCTAAAAAGCCAGTTGGAAGGTAAGTTTCGGGAGTAGAAGCTGTTCTAACACACTCGCCCAACCCTTGGGAATTACTGTGAAGTTTGGAGACAGGAACCAAGTAGAATTAGTTGTATGCAAATGATTCATCATTAGCACAGAAAGAGCAACTGACTGTGCTGAATAAATGGCTGCTTCAGAAAGTGTCAACATTTCTTCAGTAATAAATACCTGAAAGTAAAGGCACTTTGGAAAGCATTAACATGTAAACTGGATATAAAACTAATGGAGAGTCAGAAGCTGGTGATTATGCCACCAGAATGTGAGTGACTACCCACAAAGCCATCATCACTGGCCTGATTCCACCATTAAAAACGTGAAAGAACAGTTGATGTCAATCCTGTATTCTGCTTCTATGGACACAGGTGTTACTGCTATTGGTACAGCAAGGCCAACAACATGCGTAAATTATTGAGAAACGTGACCTTTCATTTCACCTTGAAAAATTGGAATGAGGACACACTGATTACCCAACTCCTAGTACAGACATGGTCTCCAGATGTCACACTGGGACACATCTGAGGGTTTATGAACTCGATTCAGTCTGTAGTGTCTGGTATTGTCCTGTGATCACATCTCAGCAGTCAGTCCCATAAGATGTTAGGAGATACTTTGTACACATGCTATGCTAGACAACAATCGCTACCGACAATGGATTCCCAATTTTTAAGCAATTAAAAAATTGCTTTAGTAACCAAGAAAGATAAAGTCAAAGTAATTACCCAATTATGGTAACAGGTTTTTCTCAGATGTTTTAATATATGTCCCTTATTTTTTTAAAAATATGTTTTATTGATTTTTTACAGAGAGGAAGGGAGAGGGAGAGAGTTAGAAACATTGATGAGAGAGAAACATCAATCAGCTGCCTCCTGCACACCCCCTACTGAGGGTACACGCCCTTGACTGGAATTGAACCTGGGACCCTTGAGTCCGCAGGCCAACGTTCTATCCACTGAGCCAAACCGGTTAGGGCATCCCTTATTTTTTAATATTTCATTTTTATTCCCATTTGTTGCATTTATCCATTTTATTTCTTCTATTGCATACCCAAATTTGTTAGACGCCAACAATAAATGATAGGGAATAATCATCTGCATTTAGTAAGAAGCCTCCTGTGCGCACTGCTCAGGAATTCTTACTAAATCCTCACAGCTACTATGTGACTTGGAGGACTGTTTCTATTTAACAAAAGATAAACTGAGGCTGAAGAGGACAGATGAGTTGCTGGTGGACAGAAAAATCAGTGTCCATCTGACTCCAGACTGCAAACCCAGGTGTTCGAAGTCCAGAGCCAAAGCTTAAATTGGCATTCTAAGCTGCCAGTCACGGAAACGGGCAGAGAGGCTGGGCGCAAGGGTGGCGGCTGTTTGTATCATCATCACACCTGCACACAGGTTGCTCTCAGTAGGCACATGGGATTTATTTGAGTCATGAACTAATTGCTTTGATGATGAATTAGTTAAATCCTAAGCTCATTACAATATAATTATATTAAATTAATGGATTATAAAAATAAAAATGAGGGTTGTCATAGAAAATGCCTATATTTTATTTGGGTCAAAGATATCAGGGATCTTATTTCCATACATGAAGATTAATAAATGAAAATTAAATGATTATTAGAATAAATGAGATTAATGAAGGAAGATCATACCCATTTTTCACTGTTTAAGTGGTTTGTTAACTAAATAATGAATATTTGGACCCTGAGCTATTGGAGACAATGGTTTCTTAGAGATTGCCAATGTTTCCTTTACACACCTGTCAATAATGAAGCACTCAAACATTTCTTGGTTTTTAAAGACTCTCTGGAAAGTATTCTATAGAAAATATGAAAGAACATCTTCACAAAATTAATGTCATTGAGGAATCCAAAACAGAGGTAATTACATGTTTAATGTTTAAACCTACTTTCAGCTGAAGTACTTCTTACCACACTGCTGGCTGTTACTAAGAGAGAGCTCTTCTTCTATCTGAGCCCATTCATTCTGTGGCATACAACTGTAATTCTATTATATTAAAACACCACTTCTACAGTGTTTTGAAGAACTTCACTATTAAACCTCATTCCATAAGGCTTTGTTACTTATTTCAGAAACAATAAAGGATGTCAGAGGGCCAGGAGCCAGCATGGGCAGACATAGTCAGATTCATCCCTTCCGTAGCTTGACACACTGTTTATTGTGAAGCCAAAGGTCAAGTGATATATTGAGGGACAATATAATTATCATTAAAGTTAAAAGTGTGTGGCATAATTTTGATTTTTATATTATTATAATTTTGAGTTTTCAAATGTCATGAAATCAACCTCTTTTAAAATTCCCATTGTTCCACATAGAAGAAGACATTTTCGTGAATGCTATCTCTTATTTCAATGCAGTAAAACCACTGCACTGTACATCTAAGGCAGAGCAGGAAAGCAAAGTGCTGAGGAGCAGGTCTGACTACAAATGAAATGTAGAAGTTTATGAAAATTAAAGCAGGCTGATGTTAATATGATCAAATGCAAGAATGGTTTAGGCTTTATGCAGAAAAATGCATATCTTTGAGTCCAATAAAATCAATTGCGGCATCAATATGCTATGAGAATGGGTAAAATGTGGCCAGATTAGAAAACATCTGAGCAGGATTCAAATATACATTAAAGTTATATATTTGGCACATAGTAGGAACACGATAAACAGTTCTTAAAGGAATTAACTTGCAGGTGAAGACATATATAAATCTTTTTCTCTGAGTCACTGGACAACACTGGGTGTCATTCCAGGAAGTGAGGTCTAGGCTAACCCCTAAGAGGCCAAACAGGGGCCCTTTATTATCATAGTGAATTTCTTATTACCTAACGCTCAACTCAGATGACTGTAATCAAAATGTTTTAAGACACTGAGTGCAGTGCATCAATCTCTCAGAGACCAAGTCCCATTAACCAAGATGGAACTTATTAAAGTCTAATATACCAAATTTGGTGTTTGGGTGGGAGGAAGAAATTAGCTGAACTCTAATGCATGCCATAATGTCTCTATACGTGTGCCAGTTTTATAGGAAATAGCGGTCCTTTATTTTTTTAATCCTTACCCCAGACTGGCTTTGTGGGATTGAGAGAAAGCATATGATCCTATAGACCCCACTTTTAGGTATGTATCCAAAGGAAGTTAAATCAGGATCTCAAAGAGGTATATGTATTCCCATGTTCATTGCAGCATTATTCACAAAAGACACGATATGAAGACTACACCAGGATCCATACAGATATACAATGAAATATTATTTAATCTTAAAAGAGAAGAAAATTCTGCCATTTTCAACCATATGAATGAACTTAGAGGATATGCTAAATGAAATAAGCCGGTCCAAGAAAGACAAATATTACATGAACCCACTTATATGTGCAATCTGAAAAGTGTTAAACTCATAAAATCATACAATACAATTGGTAGATGCCAGGGGCTGGAAGGTGGGGACATGGGAATATGTTAGACACAGGGTATAGAGTTTCAGTTATGGATGAACACACACACACACACACACACACACACACTGATAACTATGTGAGGGGTTAATATGTTAATTTGCTTGACTGTTATCATTTTACAATGTACACATATGTCAAAACATCATGTTGTATACCATAGATAGATAGATAGATAGATAGATAGATAGATAGATACTTTTACTTTATCAATTATACCTCAATTAAGCTGGGGGGAAAGAACCAAGAAAGGAAAAAAACATTACAAAATATTATGCTTTTTTAAAAGAAATATTACCATATAACTTAGTTATCCTCTTAAAAGTCCATATGAAGACACACTTTTTATTTTTAATGTGGTTTTTTGTGTGTGTGGATTTATTATGTCTGTGAAACTGAGTCCCCTTGACTTACTTGTTCACACGCCATAATTAAAGAAAGGGACACCAGGACGCCAGAACTGCAAAGCCTGCCTTTGAATGTTCATGACAAAACAAAAGCAACAGGACAGAAACATACAAAAGCAGCAATAAATAACTGCCAAGCATTCCGCCACCTTCAAAAATGTACTCATTGAAAAAGAAATGAAAATGCATCCTTAGTGCTTGCAGAAAAGAACGTGCTCAAATTCGGTCCCCCGCTGGACTGAACGCTCTCCCTACGAGGGAACAGGTGAAAATTGGACCAGGGACACATTTCCAATGAAAAAGACCCACTGCCAGATGACCGCCAGGCAAGGGACAGGGAAGGGTTGATTAAACTGTCATGTGACGGCTTCACCTTCAGCAGAGCGCAGCTAAGCAACTTCTAGTTGAGAAGGATGAAGGGCATGCAGGTCCTAGGCATGGTTTTGACATGATTAGGGTTTAAGATTACTTTGCAGCTTCGTTGGCTTTCTGCCATTGCTTCCACTAAGTAAACACACAAAATTAATCTCAACCAAGATCAGAACCTTCCGATGAATAGACACTTGAGTTTCTCCAGAACTAATTATTTGAAATCTTGGTGCCAAGCACAATTCTCATAAAGCACATTTTACTTCTCAAACAAAACCTAGTGTGTGCACTTGCAGACCCTGTTCTTTCCAGCTGGATTAAGGGATTTTGCACCTTTATGGTATCAGATAAGAAGAGGGGGCACTAGGAAACTTGTGCCCACATGCAAACATGTCGCTGAGGCCTTGTTGCCACTGTTCCTGGAGGTAGAGGGAGGTCTAGAAGGCACTCAGGTCATGAGCTAAGTGACCTCCTCATGGAAGGTTCTCTTTCAAAAACAGATCTGAAATGGCAGTGCCTCAATGTTAACCGCAATTTCTTTCACCATTATTTTTTTCTCTGCTGTTTTTTTCTCATCAACTTAATGGCTTTGGGTGCTTTTTGAAGAGTGGAAAATTTTATCTTCTTATTTCTTAGAGTTTCTTTTCCCGGAGTATCATTTCACTTTTCACTCTATGACGTTTTCTTTTCTACCCTCAAGCATTTGTTCCCTTTGGAGCTTCTGTTTTCTAGTCTTCTCATGAACAGTCTCACCTGCCCCCAAATTCTATAATTTGATGCGAATGTTATTATATACACATGGTTGAAATTTAAGTTTCTAAGTGATTAACATGCATTATTTTATGGTGTAACATATTTGGTGGACAATATCTTATTTTAATTTTTCCAGATGGATAGCCAATGATACTACCATCACTTATTAAATGACCATCATTTATTAAACCCTCTTCCCATTCAGTTTAAGCAACGCTTTAGCACATATTTTTTTCAATATATGTTTTAGGTCCTTTTATTAACTTTACTTATAACCTGTGTATCATATGTCCTTCAGGTCCATACTGTCATAATTATACTACTTAGCATGTTGTAAGTTGTAAATAAATTGTTATAGCAAGTTCCTACTCAATACTCATTTGTTTTTAGGAAAAAATGTATATGATTATGACAGAGTTAAAAAGTTGGCAAATCACCTCCCATCCAAAAAAAAAACCACACAAACCTACAAAATTGGGCAAAAATAGCTCTGGAAACCACTAGCGGCAAACAATGAATGGAAAACTCTTTATTCATGAAAAGCTGTCAGAACACTGGAGAAGATCCATGAGATCTTTTTCTCCGGGACCTGTTCTCTCCCCCCTCACCCCCCTGCATGGCTGGTGTAGTGCAGGCCATGGGAGTTGGAGTTCACGGCATGGGGTGTGCTGCCCTGACCCATGACAGAGGCCAAGCAAGCTGAATGGCGTTGCCAGTAAAGCAGCCTTGGAAAAGCCTTCACTTCTGCAGTCCTCAGATTGCAGGCCCATTGGGTTGTCCAGGGTCCTGCCAGGTCAGTTACAGGGAAACAACATGATGCAAGAGCCTGAGAAGAGGGAGCCAGGCCCTTCATTTCAGCCTGGCTGACCGCGGGCTGCGTGCACATGCGGGAGAGCCAAGAGGACACCAGGGGAAGCAGATGCCAGAAGAGACTGGGAAGCTGTCTGTACTTTCCAAGTGCTCCTGAGCTCAGCACAGACCTCTCTGCAGAGGGTGGGAATCTTAGGGGTCAGCATGTTTGATCACAATCTGTAACGAATCCCTGAGTGACGATGGAGGGATATGGACACAGAAGCAACCCCCAAAGCCAGGCTAAAATACCACAAATAAGAAAAAAACAAAAAAACTGAGCAAGGACATCAGCTATTGTAGTATCCAGAGCAGGTACAATATATTATCTAACATGTCCAGTTTTCAACAAAGGACTGTGGAACACACAAAGAAACAGAACATGTGACAGACACTCAGGAAATGACGCAGTCAGAACAAATGGTCCTGAGTGGGTAGAGATGTTGAATAAAGACTTTAAAGCAGAAATTATAAATATGTTCAAGAATTAAATGACACCACGTTTAAAGAGTAGAAAAATATGTGTGATCAATGAGTCAACATGTAGGGAACCCCGGTAAGGATACTGAAACTATTTAAAAAGGAACCAAATGGACATTCTAACATGGAAAAAGGCTTACAATCGATTGGCCCAACAGTGTCATGTATATGGCAGAAGAAAGAACCATCAAACTCAATGATGGGTCAATTTAATTTATCCAATCTGAAGACAGAACGAAAAAACTATGCTTAAAAATGAATAGAACCTCAAAAACCTATGGAGTAACAAGAAACCTATTAACATACATATAATAGGATTTGCAGAGATAAAGAAGAAAAACTATCTTAACAAGAATGGCCTAAAAGTTCCCAAATTGAGCCAAAAAGCTCAAAAAAATTAATGAGGAACAAAGAGTTACCTACATCTGGACACATCATAGTGAAATTGCTTTAAAATATTGCTTTATAAAAGCTGGAAAGCAGCAAGAGAAGAAGACTGATCATGTACAAGGAAACAGCAATATGATTAATGACTAACTTCTCATCAGAAATAATAAAATCCAGAGGCAGTGTGATGCCTTTTGCAAAGAGGTGAAAGAGAAAAATCAAAACCTGTCATCCCAAAATGTATATGCAATAAAACTCCCATCACAAATGAAGGAAACTAGAGGCATTCGCAGATAAACAAAGACTATGCGAATTTATTACTAGCAGATATGTCTTAAAATATATTTAAGAGTCTTTCTGTCTTAAAGTACATGACATTAGATGGTAACTCAAACCTACAGGAAAAATAAAGAGAACTGTAAAAATGTGGATACGTGTAAACGACCTCAAATACATTTTTTCCTCTCTTCTCTTAAATAAAGAAAACATTATTGCAAAAGGGAATCACTATACCACAACATTGTTGACTTTATTACACACATAAATGAAACATGCATGGAAATCATAGTTCAAAAAGAGAAATAAAAATGAAGCCATACTGGAGAAAAGTTGTTACCTATGTCCAGAATTAACTGGGTATTAACTCAATGTTGATTATGATAAGATTTATATTGTAATTTCTGTAACCACCACTAAGAAAATAACTTTTAAAGAGTGCTAAAAATCAAGAGGAATTAATATCATACAATCAAAATTTCCCATTTAAAAAACATATATTTTACTGATTTCAGAGAGGAAGTGGGGGAGAGGGGGAGAGGGGGGGAGAGAGAGAGAGAGAGAGAGAGAGAGAGAGAGAGAGAAACATCAGTGATGAGAGAGAATCATTGATAGGCTGCCTTATGCACACTCCCCACTGGAGATTGAGCCTAAAACCCGGACAGGTCTTCTGCGCACCTCCACCTGCCCCATGGAGCTGCCGAGACACCTCCACTAAACTCCCTTCCCTCCTCCTTCACTTTCCCATTCTATGTGCTGTTGCTATATCACAATTCTTACAATGGAGCTGCCGAGACACCTCCACTAAACTCCCTTCCCGCCTCCTTTGCTTTCCCATTATTCGATGTGCTGTTGCTATATCACAATTCTTACGTTTTTCACCCATAGGTGCAAACAAGAAACATTACTAAAACTAGCCCTAGCCTGTCTGGCTCAGTGAATAGAGTGTCGGCCCAAGGACTGAAGGGTCTCAGATTCTATTCCCATCAAGGGCACGTGCCTCTATTGCAGGCTTGACCCTCGGCCCCAGTTGGGGTGAGTGTGGGAGGCAACCAGTGGATGTGTCTCTCTCCCATCCATGTTTCTCTCTCTGTGTCTCTCTCCCTCTCTTCCACTCTCTCTAAAAAGCAATAGAAAAATGTCCTCAGGGGAGGACTATCAAAAAACAAACACACAAACAAAAGCTTTAATAGAACTAAAGGGTTTTTTTTAAAATACACCTTATTTTTGTTGTTTCTGACAATGTCAAACATGTTTAGTAAATTTAGTGCCTACTCAATTTAAAAGACATATATCCATCAGAAACGGCTATAGGTGAGTCAGTATACCTTTCCCCTTCACAGAATAATGACGTTTTTAGGAATGATGAGTCATTTCTGCCAACTTCAGTTTTCTGCATTTGGTGTCAGGGCCAAGCACTTTGTTTGGGCCTAATCATGTTTGCGTTTCAATCATTTATTTTCTCATCTCTCTTTTCTCTGACTAGGGACTCAATGCCACCTGCATTTCTGTAGCCTGTGCTAGCCCGAGTTCCATGAAGGCAGAAGGTATAGTTATGCACTTCTTGTTCCCGAGAAGCTAACAAATAGGCTGGAATAAAGTATCAATCAATATTTTTCAATAAAGCTGAAGCCCACAAAGGACATTTTCCCTTTCTTCATAAAAATAAAGCTGGTAATTTTGCAGACAGATTTTCAAAATGTCTTATTTTTCATGTGTGACAGTTGCTGCAGATGCCCTAGAAAAGATTT
The DNA here is from genome assembly GCF_000412655.1 of Myotis brandtii. Lineage (NCBI taxonomy): Eukaryota > Metazoa > Chordata > Mammalia > Chiroptera > Vespertilionidae > Myotis > Myotis brandtii. The sequence goes on along the minus strand of NW_005367809.1, from coordinate 2,333,290 downwards.
TTTTCACAGAGGAGGAAATAGCTTACAGTTCTTATTATATAAAGAACTTTGCCACCAAACTTGAAAATAGACTGATTTTCTTCCGCGCTCAGGGCTCGCTCCAGGCAGAGGAGCGCGGGTTTTAAAATAAAACACAATTAGCGATTTCCATAGCGGCGACTCCGTTTTGCTCTCCGGTGCCAGCTGATGCCTGGCGACAGCCCCCATCCTCCGTGGACTTGTGGACAGTCCCGAGCAGGCAGCTCTGCGCTGGCACAGGGAGGAAGCCACAGGCCGGAGGGCAGGCACACTGAGCTTTAACGCCCATGGTGGGTGCAGATAATCAGGGAGCTCTCCAGCCACGGGAGGACTCTGAAACAGCGTGACATTTTCACAGCCTGCCGTCATTTCACGTGTTGCCACCTTTGATCAAAGTGTCACCCTTAATGAAGGCGAGGAGACAGAAAATGCGGCTGTGAGATCCCCCAGGTAACTGACTCACCTGAACCTACAGGTAGAAACCACGTGCAGGACCAGGGATCCACCGCAAAGAGTACAATTAAGTTAGAAAATGCCCACAGCTCACGATATATTTTAAATGATTGCTAACGTTATTTTATAACTGGAACCTACTGCAAGTAACCACAAGGCAAGACAACTACAGAGAAAGCATCAAATTAATGGACGGATATGGGAATCCAACTGTGACCTCCTGATTCATATGCTGACGCTCAACCACTGAGCCACACCGGCCGGGCTGAGGAGTTATTAACCCCCCTTCTGATTAACCGGCGGGGAGACAATTTTTACTTTAATGGGTGTGTGCTAAAAACCCATCCAGGTATCTTATTACTGACACTCACACACAGAGGTAACAGAGGCTGTGCTGTTTCTCTGATGGAGGAGGCCCCTGAAAGCAATTCCAGCCCTAATCATGTGTTCTCACACAGAAGGGCGTGAACCCGCCAGAGGTATTAATGTGAACCCCCCAGAGGTACTAATAATAAAGTAGCCAGGTGAGTGCCAAGGCTAGTCAGTTCTAGGGACTCAGATGAATTTGAGACTATAATGGGATTACATTCTCTGCTAGTCAAGCCACTGATACTTGCATATTAAACTGGTTGGGTTTAGAAATTGGAAAGGCTCTCCTAAACCCAGATGTGTGCCAGTACACCTAGAAATGAGATGTTTTCTTTTCCCAGGCAGTAGCTTTAAAATCTCATAATTACAGGAGACTCAGCCAGATGTCAAATCAGAAAGAGGCAGGGAGAAAAAATCATGGCAAGTGTTCATTAATGAAAATTCAAAACTCAGGAAGAGTAGTACATTATTTCATGAAACTTACCTTCTAAAAGAATTTCAGTATTGATAAAAATCACATGAAGCAGAATTTAGGTAAAAGAAAATGTTATGTTTTCTCCAGAAGGGGGCAGGGGGAAAGAGAAAAGGATATTATAAGACATTACATATAAATGCATATTATTTAAGATTGCATATCTTGTAAAAATATAATGACACATAATAGCAACAAAATGACATTCAATATTGTGGATTCATTTCATCATTAAATTTCAGCAGAACAGAATCATTTACCAGCATTTTATTTATGTATGTATGTATTTATTTATTTCAAAAATATATTTGTATTGATTTCAGAGAGGAAGGGAGAGGGAGAGAGAAAGGGATAGAAACATCAATGATGAGAGTCACTGATTGGCCACCTCCTGCAGGCCCCACACTGGCAATCGAGCACACAACCCTGCTACATGCCCCGAATGGGAACTGAGCCATGACCTTCTGGTTCATAGTTCAAGGCTCAAACACTGAGCCATGCCGGCCAGGCCGTTTTACCACCATTTTACAATTTTAAAATATTTAATTAAAAAATCATTGTGCATTTCCTATAAATGAGGCCATTTGTGAATCAAGGATCCAGCAATAAATATTAATAGATTAGACTTAGTACTTTATAATTCATAAGGCACGTTCATACATATTTGATCCTGAGGAGGACCCTGTCAGGGAGACTGGGCAGAAATGGTGTTTCCTTTTGAAAGTGCATCCAGTTCTAAGGGCGGAGTCCTGATCAGCACACGGGCGTTCCAGATCTCTGTCTCACCTCCTTCCAGTCTCACAGCCCCTCCAAAGAACAGCCCCAAAAGCAAAATGTCACAGATGGAGAAATTAAGTCATAAAAACCCTTATATGTCAAGTCTTCCCAATTCTACTATTTCAGGCCTTCTCTTCAGCACCATCCTCCCTTCTCCAACTAAAATCCTTTCTAAACAGTCTACATAAAGATAAGTTGGTAATTAGAATAAAAAGCATTTGTGTGAAGAATTATACTGTTTATATGTACATGTTTGTGTGTAAAGGATGTAACCATGTTGAGAGATTATTTGTAACTGAAGTCCAACAGTCCTCATTTTATTCATTTGCATCAAACAGCTGCCCCTTTGGAAGAGATGGCGCACAGATAAACCTCTGCTCTGTGAGGGGGCAGCCTTAGACACCAAGTATTAGAGGGAAGCACAGCATCCCTTTCAGATGCCACACATACCAAGGGAAGGGCCAGCGCTGCCCCAGCCACGCAGGCAGGGGCTGGAAGGAAGCGGCTGTGGCCAACAGCATAGCTTCACTTTTCCCAGGAAGGAGAACTTGTCTGCGATAAGTGAGTTTCACTTACAAACAAGTGGTAGAAATGTGAGAGGCACAGTTTTGTTACACTAATGAGTATACTGAGGTAGATATATGTCCTATTTACCCAGAAGGAATACATTAACATTTTAAAATAGTCATGAGTGAGCAGGAGTGGAGGCTGGTACATCTCTCATACAGAATGAGTCAAACGTCAGAGGACTTTCCTGGTGCATTTTGCTAAGTTGCGTGGGGTTATCTAATGTCTAGTTTCAGTCTTGATAAATGTGGCCATTACTTACGTGGGCATCTTTGCAAGCACAGGACACTGCACGGGGCCTGTTCAAACTCTAGTGGGAGAGGGTTGTGGGATAAGATCGTGCTTTCCGAACCGAAGCCAGCACTTCTGTCCAGGGTCTCACTGGCTTTCAGTCCCACAATGACTAGCGTATTAGGGAGCACAGACCCTTATCAATATCATAAGCCAGATGCTCTCTTACCCATAGAATGTCTGAGAAACTTTCAATGGGAAACATGAACTGGAATCCAGAGCCAAAATCCCTGAGTCTGAATTGATAGAAATAGAAGAAAATAAAAGAACAGGAAGGGAAATATAGGCTATTTGATGAACAACTCTCAGTGATGACTAAACCTAACATCTTTGATTATTTTTCAGGTACCTGTAATTGGTGCCATTAAATAGTCATTACTTGAGTTTTGCTAGAAACTTTTGTTTCAGTTATTGTGTATCTGTTTTCATAGGTAGGCATAACACATATAAGGCATTTTAAGATAATACATGTGTTGCAGTTTAAGATAGAATGCCTCTTGAAAAATAAAAGGGGAGAAATGGTGAACTCATGAATAAAAGAGGAAAAGGGAAGTCATTTGTCAAAAGGGATCTCTGATTAAGCTCCAAAGAGCAGGAGAAGAATTGAGATTTTCCCGTGTGGGTCCCTTCACAAAGGAGACATTTGGGGAGATGGTTTATCTCCAGTTCCAAGGGGCCTGACATCATGTCCTGTGGAGCCACAGCCACTATCAATTTCCAAAGTGAGATGGGAACTCTGCAGGTGCCGGTAGAGAAGGGGAAAAGGCCAGGACACTTTCCTATAGATTTTATGGAAAGTTATTCACAGATGTCATTTACAATTCAAGAGTAAAAGGTAAATTTTAATTATTTCCATAAGCATGAATGGGAAGTTGTAATTTTTACAAAATTATACAAATACTAGTAGCCCTGCACAGGAATCCGTGCGCCAGTAGGTCGCTGCCGCCCTCCTGTAGCTCGCCCCCCCCCCCCGCACCCCCTCATAGCTTGT
>NW_005367809.1:2318313-2329283 GCF_000412655.1 Myotis brandtii | reverse complement strand
AGCTTGCTGCCCTGCCCCCTCCTGTAGCTCTCCACAACCAGCTTGTACCTCACTGGCCCACCCTCCTGCTGATCCGTGATCTGGTCGTGATGCTCTTGGTCATTACACCTCAGGGCATAACAGCTAATTAGCATATTCCTCTCTTATTATATAGGATTATGCTAAAAACCTGGTATCTACAGAATTGTAGGTTAATACTATACACATGGTCAGAACATTAGATACTTATTAAACCTATGGAAAAATGTTAACATCTTTGCCTTTAACAATAAGAGACAAAAGGACCTACACTCTGAATACTCACTGCAATTCTACAATGCTCATATGTGAGCATCCATTCTCCCTGTTTCATCATTTATTGGATCCTGGCTATAGTTTGTCACCACCTGATGGAATCTGTCAATCTCAGCTTAAATATTCTGGGCAGAGCTGTTGCTACCTAGACCTTTCTGCACTGTGGTTGCAATACTAAGAATCTGCAATTAGTGAATTCCGTGGCCCTGGAGGACACTGGGAACATAGGAATCTACCCTCTGCCCTTCCACTCGCCGGGACGGAGTTGTTGGTCAATTCTCTAGCAAGTAGACAAGCCTCACCTCCTCCAAGTCATTCCTACTCTTCCTCATCCTCAATGAGAACATATGATGAACACCGCCCTGTTGAAAAGCAGGGTAGGGAAACAGAAGAATCAATCTAGGTCATAGATAGCTGTTTTATTGTGAGGTTTAATGTGTTTACATACCTGGTGATATAAGTCATCTTATGGGCAAAAGGAACAACATTTGAATTGCTTTGTTTCTTAATGTACTGCTAGTTTTACTGCAGATACAAATTAATTCAGCCTCTGATTTTATGCTTTCATTATAGAGGCTATATATATGAATAAAATTACAATCCAAGGCATAATATTTAAATGCACCAAGGACTGGAATTGACAGCTATTAATAGTCTATGAAACTATTCCGATCACTCTCATTTATCTTAGCATGATCATCAGAATCTAAAAATATGTTACAGTTCTGTTTATTATTTTACTTCCTACACCCTTTATTGTTCTCTGATGACCAAGGCTTTTGTTTATCTGAGTCAAGTGCCTGGTAATAATAGGTACTCGAGAAATATTTGCTGAGTGAACAAATGGCAGGGAAATACAAGAATATTATAGAATAGGAGAGGATATTATAATCAAGGCAACCCTGGAGGAAAAAAAGAGAAGGAAATTTACTTTGGCTGGGGAGATGCCTGAGGAGGAAGGGGGAAGGCAGGAAGGCAGGCATGCTCATGGTGTGTTCAGAGGACCGTGACAAGATCAACCTGACTTGAGCAGAGGTTTCCAGAAGCGAGCATAAGGAGATAGCATGCAAGAATCAATATGGAGCCAGACTACCCAGGGCTTTGAAAGTCAATTTGAATAACTCTGATTGTATTCTGTAGAATTAGGAATAGAAGTAACACAGGAGCCAAAAAAATCATATCTCCTAGTTTTGATAAAATGATTAGTAAATATATACAAAATAAAATGTTTAAGTGATTGTGTCATAGTGTAATTCCTCTTCTTTCTACTATAAGTTAAATAATCATACTTCTTTAAATCAATGACATCTCAGATTTTATGAAATAAGCAGGTTCCAGGAATGGTGCTAAGAGATTATAGGTATTACTCACTATCTCCTCACAGCTAGTCTATACTACAGTCTATACCAGTGATGGTGAACCTTTTGAGCTCGGCGTGTCAGCATTTTGAAAACCCTAACTTAACTCTGGTGCCGTGTCACATATAGAAATTTTTTGATATTTGCAACCATAGTAAAACAAAGATTTATATTTTTGATATTTATTTTACATATTTAAATGCCATTTAACAAAGAAAAATCAACCAAAAAAATGAGTTCGTGTGTCACCTCTGACATGCATGTCGTAGGTTTGCCATCACTGGTCTATACTATACTACACGTCAATGTGTAAAATGAACCACACATGTTATGTTCATTTTAATAATCCTACATATAGTAGGATTAGAACCCATATCTGTGTAATTCCGAGTCTTGCTCTGAATTATGGTGGCAGTGGATCTCAAACTTCAGCATACATAACCATCACCCACTGAGCTTGGTAAGTATTCAGATCTCTCAACTAACCCCCAAGATATTCTATCTCAAGAAATATAGTATAGACTCTGAAATGTGCATTGTTAGCAAACATCCACACTGATTTTTAGGAGGAGTTCTGCATACTTCACTAATGCCTTCTTTACTGGCTGATGGGGAAACATAAAAAAGGAATTTTGTAAGACAATTTGGGGCACACGATTAATAGCAGACAGAAGCAAGGCAAATTGGAATCTAGTTCTCCAACTTCCCTTGGCAACTGTACCAGATAGACCCCAGAGTTTTGGGGAAAGAGTAAAGGAACAAGTAGGAACTGAATGACACACGCCGTGAAGGTTAGACAAATTCAGGGGCAGAAAATCAAGCAAATAACTGTTTCCGGAGATGTAGGTCGAGAGTATCAATTATTTAATCAAGTCACTATGCTTCTGAGTTGCAAAGATATTAAAAACAGTAAATCTCAGAATGTTTAGACATTTTAGAAATAACTTCAATTTGTTTTGCTTATTTTTACTTTAATGTATGTAAATAATGCTATGTGATTATGTGTGTATATGTTTAAAAGAGGTCTTTCAATAAGTATAAAATAAAATGACTAAGTTCATAAAGATGGAATTGATGAAATCTAATTTTTTTTCCAAAAGCAATATCCATCCAGCTGGTGTAGCTCAGTGGTTGAGCATTGACCCATGAACCTTGAGTCACAGTTCAATTCTTGGTCAGGGCACACGCCCAGATTATGGGCTCAATCCCCAATAGGGGGCATGCAGGAGGCAGCGGATAGATGATTCACGTCACTGATGTTTCTTTCTCTCTCTCTCTCTCTCTTTCTCCTCCTCCCTTCCTCTCTGAAATCAATTTATATATATATATTAAAAGGCAATATTTTAGTTACTTTGATAGGTTAAATCTTCAGGTTAAATAGAAACAATGCTTAAAAAATATTGTATACTTTCAGGTAAGGTAACACCTGAGCACACATCTAATTTCACTGCTCCTACTTAAAAAAAACCAAAACAATGCATTAAAATTAGATTTTAATAAATTCAGAAGAATATCCACAGAATGTGAATTTTTATTAATTTCTCCTGAAATTAGTATGGACATAACCAGATGGGAGAAAAGAGACACTCTACTTGCCTCCTGATTACACATAGGAACATACCACATGGAAGAAAATGGAAGGAAACCTTATCAATCAATAAAAGCTGGAATCAGAGACAGGCTATGGGGCACATGCAATGTAAACATCCCCCTCACTCACCTATGGGAACCCCGGGGACAAAGGCGGTCACACCACATTTGGATTTGGTGGTAGTGTGGCCACAAGCTTACGTGTGGTATAAATGGAACACTGATTTTCCCTCTACCACATGAAATGTGAAATACAAAATTAATTGACACAGAAGCCAAGCTAATATTGGCCTGCCTTTTATTCCCAAGGAGATTCTGTATTTCTAAGTTAGCAATGTATGGTTATGGCCAACCCAAACATTTCTACATTGTTTTGTTAGGACTGGACTAGTTGAACATATTAAAATAGGAATACAAGCAATTGGACAGATACTATACCAATTCTCTACTTAAAAAGAAGAAAGCTCTCTTTAAAAACATAATTTTCATAATTTTAAAAGCCTCATTAAGCATAAGAAAACACTCCAAATAAATAGAAATGCACCTTTCGTAAACTATCTAAAACTATCTTCTGATGAAATAGAAAAAAAAAGGACAAAATAAATTTGAGAATATTTGCAATTCTATTCTCAATGATATTCAGGAAGAAACTGTATCTGTGCAGGTTGAAAATGAAGTCCTGATTAGGAACCATTAAATAAGGGGAAATGAGTGAAACTGTGAAGAGAATTTAAAACTAAAATGGAAGCAGAGAATACAGACTAAAAATAAAAAATGATTCTGTGAATTAGCAGTCTTAACTTGAATTTTCCATAATAAGGACAAAAATTAAAATATAAAATAAAAGACAGAATTTAAGAAGTATTTTTGTTCCCATTAATATAACAAGGCTATTGGTACAGGAATAAGAAAAAGCATCTTCAAAACATTGAAGAAATGGTAAATTAGAGTTTATTTGACCAAAAGTGCCGTGAAGACTGGAGCTTAACTAGGTAAGGAGAAGAATGACGCCACTTTCCCCCGGAAGGTATTTGCCAAACCTGGTGACCTGGATCTCATCATTTCTCATCTGAGGAAAGAGGTTTGAAAATGAACCTCTTATATCCCATAGTAAATGCACCCACCCATACATCCTGAAGCCCGAAGATCTATATACTTAGTATAAGAGTATGGTTTGTTAAAAAACAAAATTCAACTGAATAAACTCTAAAGAAATTACTGGCTTTATTCAATGATCCATGAATTAGGATCAGTGTAGCAGATAGAAAGGAGTTCCCTGGAGCTATGCTTAATGAAAGGTTTTTATAGGCAGAGGGAGCAAGGATGAGGGTTACACTAGGCAAAAAGGGTGGGTGGGTTACTGCAAGGTTACTCTTCCCTAGGGGACAGGAGGGGCCTATTACACAGACACCTAACTGTGCTGAGCAGGAGACGCCTGATTGACTGGGTTGAGTCCATTTCTGGGAACGCCAAAACTGTAACTTAAGTGTCCATTTGATGACATGGGGCTTAGCATGAGTGACTCCATTTTGTTTTTAGCAGGTTCTGGAATAAGCAAAGTCAACTCAGATGTACAAGTGAAGATACAGGGAAACTGGGGAATAAATGCTTTTTATGCTAGGAATTCTGGGACAGGTCATAACCCAAAAATGTTCTGCTGACACAACTAGAAAAACTGGACTGAATATTTAAATACCATCTCACTGAAGCCCTCTAAGAGTTACTTCAGCAACAGGAAATTTTTGAGCCAATCTTTAGGAGTAAAAGGAAGTCAGAAGAGGTAAAAATGACGTTGGCTGCTGCTTTGCCACCATGTTCATGGGCACAGAAAAAGCTGGGCCTGAGAGGTTGACAATTTGAGCAGAACTCTGTCATCTCAGGGGCACGAGGAGGGGGATGGAAATCGGAACCTGCCCACGAGGAAGAGTTCTTTTAAATAACTGAGGCCTGGGAACCTAAAGGGCTACAACACATAATTAATGCTGAACCGAAAATAAACCAGACAGCAAAGACCAGCTCTGATCATTTCAAGTGCTAATATAATACTCCATGTCAATTATAATTAAAGATATATTTTAAAAAACATGACTACAGAATAAAAGGCTAAATTGTTAGTATAAATAATTTCCTCAAATTTTTTAAAAAAAGAAAAATGGGTAAAAGAAATGAACTAGTCAATGATCACAAGAGAAATCCAACCTGGTGAATTGCCATCTGAAATATGACTCACTTCATTAGCCATCAGAGATGCTCAAATAAAAACGTGTGAAATACCTTGATTGGCCACTTTAAAAGACAAGGGATAGCAAATGTGCTGAGAATTTATGGCTATGAGGCCTCTAATGTGTTGCCTGTGGAGAGAAATTTCACTATGTCCATAAAAATGAAATTATGAAACAATTACTAAGATATGAATATGGAGATCCAGAATTCAAAATTCCAATTATTTTCAAACATGTTAATTATGTACAGTGAAAATACAAGAAAATTAATTTCCCACATTTAGACATACAAAAGAATTAAGTGGCAAAATTAAATAAAGCTTAACAAACAATTTTCGTATGTGCCATTTTTTTATCAAATGGAAATTTTATCAAATAGAAAATATAATAAATAAAGTGTGGCACATACACAAAAGGCACTTTAGAACTCACAAATAACCAAAAAAAAAAAAAGAAAGAAAGAAAAGGAAAAAGTCTAAAGCTTTCTTGAAAGTCATAAAAGTAGACCGCAATGAACTGAGAGAGAACATATTCTGTAAGAGAGCACTCACTATTGTAAAAATGTCATTTTCCCTTCAATTACTTTATAAATCCCTCCAGGACTTTTATAAAGCCTGTCAGGCCACCCTAAAAAGTGTCTGGAGTGAAAAAGTGCAATAATAGCCTGGTTCATGTCTAAGGGAACAGGAGCAGAGACTTCTGCCTGATGCTGAGACACGTACAGTGTGGGACACAGAGAAGTTAGCAGAGGCGTGTGGGCTCTCTTCCTGAACCCTGAGTAAGAACAATGTTTTAAAGCCGTAGTTTCCACATTTATGCCTTAAGGACTCAGCTGCCTTACCAACAAATGCAAAGAGAAACTTTGACCAGCCTCAAACTTTAAAAAGTTCCTGTCTGGTGTCATCCAAAATACAAGCATTATTTTTTTCCTACGGATCTGCTCTGCTCCTGTTCACTGACTCCTTGCCTCGGGTGCTCTCCTGCTGTCTTCGTTCTGTGGAATTCTTCCCTAGCTGCTTGTTCTGAGAATCCTAGGAGTTTCTTCCCCGGGAGATCTGGGGTCTAACAGTGAAATGCTGACCAAACCCGGCTCGGCAAAGCTGATCGTACAGACTCCAAGCTGTTTTGCATCCCAACCAAGATTCTGCAGTGCAGCTTTCCATGGCCTCCCTCTGAACAAAATGCTGGGAATACATGTCTACGGGGTTTTTGATTGTTGACACTATTACAGATGTCCTCCACTTCCTCCCCCTTTACAGAAAGAGAAACTCAGAAAACAATCCCATTTATTACTGCAACAACAACAAAAAATAAGCTACTTAGGAATAAATTTAACCAAGGAGGTAACAGACCTGTACTTGGAAAACTATAGGACATTGAAGAAAGAAACTGATGAAGATACAAATAAGTGGAAGCATATACTGCATTCATGGTTTGGAAGGATTAACATTATTATAATGTCCATACTACTCAAAGCAATTGACAGATTCAAAGCAATTCCTAATTAAAGAACTCTAAAATAGAGGTTAGATTTATAGGATGGCATAAGCCCTGATTCTGTCTCATATCATCACCTCTGTGATGGCTAGTCTATATAATTAAAATGAAGTTTAAATCAGTCATTAATTCAACATATATTTTTTGAACACCAATATGCCAAGCACAATGCCAAGCACAGAATGAACAAAAAATAAAATTAAAAATGGTGAGCAATAGGTTAACAAAAATCGCAAAATCACAAATATCCATTCTTAAAGATAACATGAAAATTAATAATAATTATATAAGTATATAAATGCAGATCCAATTGCATTGAGAGAAACTGGGGAGCAAGAGAATTTTTGCTGACCTCTTCATTATACGTTAAGAGAGAGTCAGTAGTAATGAAATTGTTCTTGAATATGGCAATTTTGAAAATCATAAAGCTAATCACATGTTGTTACAAACCTATTGTATAAACTATAAATTATTTAAAATAAATGTAAAACAAAAATATGCACATAATTAATATTGTACTTAATGAAAATATTGTAAATTGCATGAAAAATAATACATAAAAAGATGTACCAGCCTGGCCCAGTGGCTCAGCAGTTGAGCGTTGACCCAGAAACCAATAGGTTGTTGGTTCAATTCCTGGTCAGGGCTCATTTGAAAAATAAATAAATAAATAAATTATCATATATATATATATATATCTCCATATAAAAATAATTCAATTCTCCAGTAGGTGAAAACATCCCTTTCACTTGGATAAAAGCAATAAATTGCAATACTATGCTGTCTATTTGAGAAATACCTAAAGCAAAAGAGAAAAAGGTAAAAATGAAATGATATATGAACATTTTTTTAAAATATGTTTTTATTGATTTCAGAAAGAGGAAGGGAGAGGGTGAGAAAAATAGAAACATCAACGATGAGAGAGAATCATTGATTGGCTGCTTCCTACACACCCCACACTGGGGATCAAGTCCGACACCTGGGCATGTACCCTAACCTGGAATTGAACTGTGACCTCCTGGTTCATAGGTCAACAACCACTGAGCATACTGGCCAGAATGAACATAGTTTAGAAGATAGAGAATTTTAAGTGTTTTTTTTGCATGTGATATCAGAATGCGTATAGGTAAGTAATACATAAATATCCTGTACAGGTTGGGATTATAGGTGATTTTACAATTTGTAATTTCTATGTTTCCAGTTTTTTTCTGAAAAGAAATATACTTCAACATTAGAAAGGAGGTGAAGTTTTTATACAGAAACATGAATAGTTCTGGCTTATTTACTATTTTTTCTTTGACAGAATGCCTCGTCTTCCTTGCCTAATTAAGCAGACAGGTCAGTACTTTGTTATTTTAGCAAAGATGAGTAAGTCTGGGAATCAATGGCTATGAGCAGGGAATATTCTTAAACATCATGACCTTCATTTCAATGTGTCTCTGTGAATACGGAGTATGAAGTGAGCTGGAAAGTGTTTATTTTTCTCCTTTGAAGGAATATTTATTTTTACCTGATGTGTTTGCCCCCAAAGCTCTTGAGATTTCTATTGTTCTGCCTTTCTATTAATTGACAGCTTTGAAGTGTTTATTTCATTTGATAAGGGATGCATGCATTGCAAATGTTTAACTACAACAGAGATGAGCCATCATCCTGATCCCAGCTTGAGGTACAATATAAATTTTAGAATGAATATTTTAATCATTTCTATAGGGTGACAGTAGCCAGTCATCAGCTCCCTCCCCGCCCCATTCTGGGATCTCTGGTCGACAGGGCAGTATTTTCCACTCCTGCAAAGCGTGCTCTTGCCCCAAAGCATTTCTGATCATTCACAGGCTCACATGTCCAGAGCTAAGTTCTTAAAAAATTGCTTACACTTGTTCCTTTTGCTAAGTTCCACCTGTATTTTACCGTCACTAGAGACTTTTCTTCCCCTCTCTGCACAAGGCCTCCCTGGCCCCTTTTCTTTCCACTTACTCCTGAGCTGTTTTAACTTCTCTTTTTAATGCTGAGGGATTAAATTCAGCTCCAGTCTTTCCCCACAGACATGTAATCCCAACTCATGCCAAGCTCAGCTCAGCAAAGAGCCTTCCAATGAGCAGGACTCTCCGGAGTTGGGAGGCATTTTCTTAAGCCTACGTTTTGGAGTCTCATTCCCTTCCCCAAACACAAGTGTTTCTTCCTAATACATAGCAGATTCTCCCCAAAGGGAGTTGGGGAGATTATGATTTTCACGTCTTTTTCATGACACTATAGCTCAGTGTTGCTGAGAATAGGGTTCCTTCACCAGCCCTGTGATCACATTAAAAAGGCAATTTCTTGGGCATTAATCCACACCTACTGAATCAGAAATTCTAGAAGTTTCTCTGGCGATTCTGACACGTGCAAAAGTGAATAACCAATGAATATACTGTGCAGCAATATAGGAAAAAATAACGTGCATGCTCTCAAAATCTATTCCACCTCAATGGGTCATATTAAGAATGGCAGAATGGGGATGGAAATGGGGGTGGGGCAGTGGAGAGATACCTGCATATTCAAATCAGAGTTACAGTCATGCTCCCTGAACTTGCCTCATCTTCAGCTTCACTATTCAATAGCTCTCTCCTTTCTACCTCCACCTTCCTCCTCTATCACACAGTTCACTCTAATTCACTGCAGGACGCCTACACACCTACCTCGTCTGGAACTTTCCCTGTGCTTTCCACACACAAGACCTTTCCTGTTCCCACCTCAGTCTTACCTACTGCTCAAGGTTTCCTTTTGTCTCCCTGACTTCCTGCTTTAACAGCCCAACCTTTTAGTATAATTTTACTAGTCCTGATACTGAATTTTATCATTCATTTAGCACACATTCGCCACCAATACAAAACTGGTCTCCTCCTGTCAGTTCAATAATAAAGAATTGTTCTAACCAATGGACAATAGAGTTAGACTCCAAAATCTTAATTAATTACTGACACTTTTAATTCATATTTTTTCTCCCTCTTAGATTATAATTCCCATGACAATGGTCGATTTGAGCCAGATTGCAAAGAATCTTGGAGATAGTATATTTTATCCTATACACAAAGGTGAGACTGGAGGCTGTCATGGGGATGGTCAGGCAAAGAATGCCTGTTAGGGGACAAGGTGCAGAAAGAAGCCACCTGAGTGAGATATGACGATGACAGTTTGGTCTCGAGTTGGGAAGGGGAAGCTTCGCAAGTAAAAATACCTAAAACTTGAGAAAGACAGAGTCAAGCTGGGGAAAGGGATCAGGAAGAAGTGCATCTGTCTGCCGTCCATGGATGATGAGGGAACCATTCAGTGAGAGGAGAGCCCAGAGAAGGAAGCAGGGGTGGACATGCTACCACCTACCCTTTCTCCTGTAATAACCACCTAACAGGTCTTCTGGTTCCTTTTCTTCCCTCCTTATTGGAGAGAGAAGCAGTGAAATTAACCTTCTGACCTGTCCAAGAGTTCTCAGATTCAGGAAGGAGAGGACGGAAGTACATAGGTAAATGGTTTGTTCAAGGTCACATAGTTAATAAGGGTCAGGAATCAAACACCAGAGTTCCAACTCTTAAACTTTTGCACATTTGCCTCTTTAACCCATCCCCCAACTGAGATGTGATACATAACCATCTTTGGTCAGTCTAACTCTATCACTGGACTAACGCACTCATCCTAACTCTAATATTGGACTCTTTCTTATAGCATATATCTTTTCTGAGGATTTATTCTTGTCCTCAGTATCCTGAATTTAAAAAAATCCACTGAATTCTTGGAAAACAAAGAAATACTTTTGGGGGATAGTGAGTATGAATAGATTCTAACTACAGGCAGCATTAGGACTTAATGTTAGCTATCTACACTAATAAAAGAGAAACATGGTAATTAGCGTACGACCGCTACCCTTTTCATTGGCTAATCAGTGAGTATATGCAAATTAACTGTCAGCCAAGATGGCGGCCGGCAGCCAGGCACTGAAGCGAGCAGGGAGGCTTGCTTGCTGCAGACTCCAACATTC
>NW_005367809.1:2312775-2317047 GCF_000412655.1 Myotis brandtii | reverse complement strand
AGCCTGACCAGGGGCTGCACTTAGGGATTGGGCCTGCCCTCTGCCACCTGGGAGCAGGCCTAAGCCAGCAGGTCGTTATCTCCCGAGGGGTCCCAGACTGCGAGAGGGCACAGGCCGGGCTGGGGGACCCCCTTCCCCACCCCCCCGAGTGCACAAATTTTTGTGCACCGGGCCTCTAGTGTTTTTATAAGAAGCTTTGTCAGATGCAGGCTTATTCTATGCAGTAGAGTTTGTTGAAAAAGTAGATTGTTACCAAATACCTTTCATCATATATTTTTACAGGATTTTTATAGGTTTGCCTGTAAACTGTATTTCTAGTTAGTCTAAATATGTCTAAATTATTCAAGTTAAACCTGAATATTTTATTGAAATATCTAAAATCTCTAGTGTTTCATGTCAGTTACCATTTTATACTTCTATTTAAATTGAATAAAGATTTGCATTTAAATAATTTTCAATTCTTAAATGCAAATACCTCCAAAAATTTGACAAGTCTGATACCTTGAAATTTGCAATTCGGATTTCACAAGGAAAATGGAACAGTCCACTTTCTTTATGTATAGATATGTATTCCCTTTGTAAAGAAGGTTGCTGACTCTCGTGTGCCTGGTGGCATGTAGCTTCCTTCCTGTTCATTTTGCCATGATGGTTAACATCATTGTTGACAATATTTGCAATCATTGGCTTGCCATTTGTTCATGTATTTAGAATGCTTATGAATGAAAGTATTCTTTTTAAATATAATTTAGTATTTTGAAAAATCTCAAAGTAAAATTTTAACACATCATAACAACTGAAAATATTTATTCAAAACATGTTAATCCTACTTGCTGTTTACTATTGCATATTCGCCATATTGCATGCAATTCTTTTTTTATGTTTTTTTCCACTTCCCCAAGGGAATGGAAATCATTTTATTCAACTTTAGTCAGTCTAGAAGAATGCTCACCCAAGATGTATGAATTTATGCACACTTACCATCTTCTGAGGATGATCTATAACACCTGTTTTCAATTAAAGTGCAGGAAATAGCCTGTATAATGCATGTTCTGTCAGAAAAGCAATATGGGAAATGAACGCTAACATTTCATGAGGCTGCTACATCACTTCGTATTGAAAAGGTAAGTCTATCAATCAATCTTGGAAAAAAATGACTGGTGCTCATTTTATGTGAAATACTGCACTACATATTCAAAAGGAAGTATGATAGGGAAACCTACTTCTCAAAGTTTTTGCATTATAATCAGTGGCATCCTAGTATAATAGGAGCCAAAGAGAAGAAGAAAAATAATGCTTCCCCTGGGTACCTGAGTGGAAAGAAAGCATAACACGGAGAGAAAGTGAAACTGATGAGATGAGTAAAAGATAGAACACTGGAAATGGAAGACAGGGCTGCCCTGCCTTATAGTCTACTTAGGCTGTAAGTAGAGAGATGCTACTGAGAGAGAGAGAGAGAGAGAGAGAGAGAGAGAGAGAGAGAGAGAGAGAATCCACCCATTAAATAACTAGAGGGAGAAAAATACCTTAAAATAAGTTTCACAAAATGAGTCAGTCAATCATCACACACCCTCAACCTTGAACATAGAACTTTAGGAGCTTTCTGAGCAGAACACCACAGCCCTTCTTAGAGGATTCACACTGTTAGCCCTGTAGCCTTGGGGACTTATATTGAGAGGCTTCTGTGACCATTAATCCACTTCCCAGTGAGTAGTCTTGACAGATTCAAGAAGAGAAGTCAAGGATTGGTCAATCGTCATTCTCTCTCTTCCCCCGGCAATGCATTTGGCTTTGTGCAGACCTGTACGTGGAGCTCACATACAGCTTAGTATGAAAGGCACTGTGAAGAGCAGTTGAAATTGAAATGTTTGAAATGTCAGAGGACTTAAATGAAGTTGGGTGAGCCCGGCCTCATTTTCCTGGTCAGTGAAGGCTTATCAGAGAGTAAAAAGCCTATGCTTTAGCTGTGGATTCTATATAAATAAAGAATCTTCACATGAGACATCTGTTTTAATTAAAGCTGGAAAATGAAATGCTTTGTTTGAGAAACAAAGCTATCTCTTCTCTCAGCTTTCTAGCCTGCAGGTACTTGCCTGAATGTAAAATCAGAAATGCCTCAGTGGTAACAGCCATGCATGGGCAGGCTTTCCCAGCCCCCTGGAATAGCAGAGAGACATTTACATTTGAGTGTGCTCACATCCCCGAGTGATAATCCACTTCTGAGGTGCTACAGTGTCTTTCCAAGAATTCAAAACATCATCATTTGTTAGTTATACTAGGTGTTAGGCAGCTGACAACAGAGAACAGTGTCCTCACCTAGAGATTTGCAATAGATGCTGCCAGGAGGTCAATGACAGATCAAGAGAATGAACTGGAACTGATACCCCCTTTCCCCAGACGAGAAGCAGGGATGGGGCTCAGTCAGCATCCTCAGAGAATACTAACACTAACCTAGAAAAACCAAAACCATGCACAAACCCAAAGCTGGGACAAGTAAGAAAATTGCAGATACAGCCTTGGCCAATATCGCAGGAATGGGAAAGGGAATGGCAGGGTGTGAAGCAAGGTTGTCCCAGAGAGCGCCTTGCAGGTGTGGCTGGAGCGCCTGACATGCCTGTTCTTTGCGGCTGAGACACAGAGCAGGCTTCACCAGGTCAAAAGGTATGGATCACAGGTATGAAGTCAGGACATACAGGTAATAAGCAAGACTGTAGTCTATGCAGTTAGATAATGCAATAAAGGTTTCAACTATAATGCATTCTATCTCCCAGTGAGAATATTCAGATTTACTGTAGTGCTTGGGAGAGAAATAGGTTTCAGAGCATCTTACCACTGAAACCCTTGCTTGTCAAACTCTCTTCATTATATATAAACCTCCTCTTGTTAGTTGAGTTACATTGGTTAATTTAAAAATAAATAGCATTCTTTAACATATGCTACACTAATGCTACTTTCCATGATCTTCCACAATATCCCTGATCTCAGAGGGCATACCTGCTGTGTGACTGCCCATCTGGATATGGTACCTATATTGCCATCTACTGGGAATTACTTCAAAACACAGACAGAAACAATGAGAAATGATGCTAAAAAAATTCAGCCCTATGTAGGTGACATTCTGGTAAAATTTCTAGTGGATGAAAGAGGTAAAAATAAGCACTGTGTGCTACCTCTGCTCTAGTTTCTAAACGAATACAAACAGCTGGTGTGAATTTCTTCAATGTGATTTTGTTGGTGCAATCCACACTTCATCACCTGATTTTTCTAAATGTTCTATTTTTGACACAAAGGATGTTTCAAACTTTTATTAATAAAAATAGATACGTTTGAATTTATTCATATGGAATGGGAAATTATCAATACTTCTTAAATTCATGTTTTATTCTAAATACTAATATCCTGATGTTGCATATTCTCATTCTTTTGATGATGTTTTCTCAAAGAAAATAGAAAGGAAATGACATGTGTCATAAAAAGTGTAGTTTAAGGCAAATAGAACAGAAAACCATGGGAAATGTAATATAACACATCAAAATGGAGACTTTAAAATTTGTTTCCCTGTATTGCTAACAAATTAGATCCAGAAAGTTCTGGTGATAAAACAAAGCCACTGTTCTCAAAACTGCCTGGTACTGGAACAAGAACAGACATATAGAACAATGGAACAGAACAGAGAACCCAGAAATTGACCCAAGCCATTATGCTCAAATAATATTTGTCAAAAGAGGCAAGAGCATACAATGGAGTCAAGACAGTCTCTAGGACAGCTCCTAAGACAATGGAAACTAAGGAGAAAATAAACAAATGGGACTACATCAAAATAAAAAGCTTCTGCAACAGCAAAAGAAACCACCAACAAAACAAGAAAGCCCACTGCATGGGAGAACATATTTGCCAATGTTATCTCCAATAAGGGTTTAATCTCCAACATTTATAGGGAACTCATACAACTTAACAAAAGGAATAAACAACCCAATCAAAAAATGGACAAAAGACCTAAATAGACCCCTTTCGAAAGAGGACATACAGAAGGCTGAAAGACATATGAAAACATGCTCAAAGTCACTAATCATCCAAGAGATGCAAATCAAAACGACAATGAGGTGTCATCTCACACCTGTCAGAATGGCTATCATCAACAAACAACAAGTGCTGGCAAGGATGCTGAGAAAAAAGGAACCCTCCTGCACTGCTGGTGGGAATGCAAACTGGTGCAACCACTGTGGAGAACAGTATGGAGTTTCCTCAAAAATTAAAAATGGAACTCCCATTTGA
>NW_005367809.1:2311541-2312382 GCF_000412655.1 Myotis brandtii | reverse complement strand
GCGCGGGGGGGGGGGGGGGAGGAACAGTGAAAGATCAACCAAAGGACTTGTATGCATGCAGATAAGCATAACCCATGGACAGAGACAGTAGGGGGATGAGGGCATGTGCTGGGAAGGGGAGGGGAGGAGGTGGTGGGAAAGACAGGGGAGAGCTCAATGGGGGGAAAAGGAAACATATGTAATACTTTAAACAACAAAGAATAAATTCTTATTGAATTAAAAAAACACACAACTGCCGAAACTGGTTTGGCTCAGTGGATAGAGTGTCGGCCTGCGGACTGAAGGGTCCCAGGTTCGATTCCGGTCAAGGGCATGTAGCTGGGTTGTGGGCACATCCCCAGTGGGAGGTGTGCAGGAGGCAGCTGATCGATGTTTCTCTCTCATCGATGTTTCTAACTCTCTATCTCTCTCCCTTCCTCTCTGTAAGAAATCAATAAAATATATTTAAAAAAAACACAACTATTATGTGGTGGTAACATTTAGGGCAAGAATAGCAATGCTAAGAGAAGATACGCTCTAATTTAATCTTTATGACACAAAGATTATAAAGGGTTCATTTTTTCATTTATTTAATAAGACTTTAAGGATTTGGAAGCCATCTACACAAACCAATTTAGCAAGTATTTCTTGGGTACCAATAATGTATAGTACCCAAGCATGCAGAAAATGTTTACATTTGTCTGCAAAAGAAGTGGTATTTCTGATTATTAGAAAAATGTGCTCATTCCAAATTATACATATCAGAAATTATTTCGTTATTATATTTGACTTTGTTTCATATAATAAAACTAGAGGCCCGGTGCATGAATTCATGCATGGACGGAGTCCCAAGAAGGGGGGG
>NW_005367809.1:2229089-2311373 GCF_000412655.1 Myotis brandtii | reverse complement strand
GGGGGGGGGGGGACGCCCTTGCCAGCCCAGGTTCCAGATCTGTCCTGGCGGCCGCTTTTATAGCCTTTTTTCTTTGCAGAGCATCTAGGGAGGGGAAGTGGCTGCAGTGCCCAAGGCTGACTTCCAGGAGGCCAGCGGTGCTGTCAGGGTCGTGCAGGCAGTGCTAGTCCATCAGTGCCTGGCCCGTTCTCCAGAGATTGAACCTGTAGGACTACTGAGGGAGTGATTGGTGGGCTGCTGGGATGGGTTGGTCAGCTGAGTGGCGCTCCCACTGTGGGAGCACGCTGTCAGCTGAGTGGCAGCTCCAGCATTGAGCGTCTGCTCCCTGGTGGTCAGTGCATGTCATAGCAACCGGTCATTCCAGGTCATTCCAGTCGTTAGTTCTTAATGGTCGCTTGGGCTTTGATTGATAGATAGATAGATCGATCCACCAGAAGGCTTGATCCATTGGAAATCTTATATTCTTCTTCATTAGAAGTTGACAAATGTTAAGAAAGCAAAGAGCTCAATATCTACCATCTATCCATGTCTCTAAGTATCACAGAAGTGACTTGTATTCACAAAGCTACATATGCCTTTGCCTTCTGATCTTTGAATTATGCTTAACATACATTGCATCAATCTTGAAAAATTATATGACAACAAAGATCCTTGAAAGTGCATCTGATTCATCCTGTTGGCATCAGCAGGAAATGCAGAAAAGTTATGCTCGACAGGTGAGGGTTATTATTTAATGACTATAAAGCTACAGAATCTGAGAATTCTCTTCCAGTAAGTCTGTTTTTGAGTTCAATGTCCTTTGCTATCAAAACAGTCCTCAATATATGTGACTGAATTTATGCCGCTGTAGGTTAAATTTATGTCCTCAGTAAAAAGAGAGAACACCACGACATTGTACATTTAGGATTTTATCAGTGAGCTCCATGGAGTGACAACTAATCATGAGAACCCTCAAAAATTCCCTTTCATGTCAAAATTAATGTTCAAATATCAGATTTATACCATAGGCTAGTCTCAGATTTCTCTTTTAAGGAATATTTTTTTCACTTATCCATATAGATCTCATTCTGTATTACAGGATTATTGTTTTTAAGCTTAAGGGGAGAGTTTCAGTATCCTTTTTTAGCTTCGACATTCTGAAGAACAAATTATGAGTTACTTACCTGGATTTCGGTATATTGATTTTCTTTAGTACTTTGGGTTCAATTCATTCTGTAGCAAGAGAAAAACAGACTCCTTACTCCGGGAGATTTACACTTGCCCATGCATTGGGTAGTATGATGAAGAAATGCTATATAGAGTGATATCCAGCCAAAAAGTTTGACTTAGAGAGAAAAAGGCTGCAAAGCCTTCCCAAAGTCTCTTTTACCTTCCCTGAAGTTATAAAGAAAGGAAGTGACAATGTCTCTTAAACACTTCCCACTGCCATAGCCCTGACACTGGATGGGGTCCAGGCTTATCATCTCAACACTCTATTTTAGAGGGAAAATCAGACTTAAGGACAGAGTTCAATTGAACTGAATCATTATCAGAGTTTGTGACACTATCTTCTAGGTACATTCAACCAAATCAATCACTGGTGCCTGCATCCACATCATGGTTTGTGGGCTTCTTTTTTGATTCAGTAATGTCAGTCTAACAAAAACAATTTACATTCCCTAAGCAAATCAAGACTTTGAGCAGGCCTCATACATAAAAACTCATTCCAAATGATGATCTCTTTCAACAGACCAACAATGTTATATAGTTTGCAACAGGTTCTTATTAGTCATATTTTCTCCCCTTCTATTACCTTTGGTTTAACTGCATCTACTCCAAAGTGCAGAAATGCTTGGAAAAGATAGATGTGGGTGATATTGCAGATCATCCAATTAGAACAATAAGAATCACTAACACATTTATCCCGGGGGGGGGGATATATATATATGTATATGTATATGTATATATGTATATGTATATATGTATATGTATTTGATCTTCGGAATTAATGCCTTCTTAAAATAGGGAAAATGTTTTATTTGGGTCTAGCATATTTTAATCAGTATTGTGTTTATGCACGCCATCCATGTCATATGCAAAGCTGAGGTTTGCTGATTTTCAGTGCAATAGATGGTTTCACTGTATAATTACACACCATCACTTATCCATCCCATTCTCCATGGTCATTAATGTTACTTCCAATTTTATCCATTACAACGAACACTGCCAATAAATGCACAAATAAATAGAACAACAAATTATAGCTTATCTCTTAAGCACTTTTTGACAAGTCTTGCTGTGTATGTGTAGCCATAAAATATAGAAAGTAGAGTGGAATTTCAACGTTATAAAAAAATCTCTTCTTTCAAAGACAACGGATAATACCAAATGGTTTTGCAAATGCTTATCTAACTTTTATCCCCACCCCCCAGCAGTTTATGAGATCCTGCTGCTCCAAATTCTTGTAGAAACTTGGTATTGTCAACCTGGATAGCCATTCGGAGGTTTAGAGGCACACTAGTGGTTTGGTTTTGTATTCCACCAGTAATTAATGATGTTGCACCACTTTTCATATTTTCATTGACCATTTTGATATCCTGCTCTGTGAAGTGCCTGGTCAAGTCTCTTGCCTATTTTCTTCAGGATTCTGTGTTTTTCTATTGATTTGTCATTTTTTTCTACATTCTGGGTCTTTTCTACATGATGTGCTTTTCAAATATTTTCACCCATTCTCTCTTTTCTCTTAATGGTGACTTTTGATCCACAATTTTAATGTAGTCCAATTGATCAATCTTTTTTATTGTTAATGCTCTTGGGATTCTTGTTTAAAAATATTTCTCTACCCGAGGTCATAAAGAAGTTCTTCCATGTCTTCTAAAATCTTTCTTGTTGTGCCTTCAAATTCTACATTACATCAGTGACAGTTACTTTATAAATTGTATAGAGTCAAGGTTATTCTTCTTCCATACAGACATCCAACTGACAGGGTCTCATTTGTAGAAACAGCAGTCTTTTCCCACTTATCTTCAATGCCACCCTTGTACTATATAAAAATTTAAGTAGTATTTTTCTGTATCTGGTTTCACTACTTTTACTCACAAATACTGAGAATGGAAGCAAGCTTGAGCAAATGCTGGTTATGCCTCACCCTTAAGAAATAAGGTGATGATTTATTTCTCTTATAATTTTGGGGTAAAGCAAAGAGAAAATATCACAATAATGGAAGGACATGAGTGCATGAACACACACAAACACACACACACACACACACTACTAACTTCCTAAAAAAAAAGTCAGTCCCCATTCTAGTTTCTTACTTTCCAAAGAACGTATTAGAACATATTTTTGTTTTCCTATGCATTTTAGTATCCTATATACACCTATATAATACTGTAATAATATTTTTCAAAACAACTAATATATGCAGCATTTAGAAAGACAACTTGAGAAATTTTGTATGTAAATACATATGGGCTTGTAACAGTTCTCTAAAACCTGGGATTCTACATTTTTCTTCACATTGCCTCACTAAAATAGTGTTTAAAAGTAAGCATGATTCAGAACAGGGGACTTCCAATTTCCTGAAAATTCAAAGTTCACATGATGCTTAAAAAGCTTTCCACCTTATCAACTCAATCATGTAAGTTCTACTCTTAAGAAACCCACTGTGTAATTTTATGTAGTAGAAAGTGAACATCTGCAGTAAGGCTCTGGGAAGCTATAATAAAGGTAAGTCAACCTTCAACATGAAGGTCACCTCAGTTCCATCACGCATTATGTGCACGATCGTTTCCTTCTCCCTATAAAATGCCTGCTATGCTTTCAATAACCATAAACATATATTAAAAACTCACAATTAGGGCAGTAATGATGCCTTTTAAATAGTGCTAAAAAGTTTAAAAGTACAAAACCTCTCAGAAGGCTAATATAATATGCAAAATAAATTATTGTGCCACTTCATTTAGTGAATTTTAAGTAAGCTTCTGTAGCGACTCATGCCGTCAGTTTATTTCACTCAGCTGAACAGTCTAATAATATTTTCATTAAATATTTATATGAACAATCAAACGCTGCAAATGAAGAGCATATCCCTTGACATTCGAGAGGGCTGCAGGCTGGTATCAGCAGTTTGTTATGTTGGTAAGGCTCATTGGCTCTGGCTTCGAAGGATGCTTGCCATTAGCTTTGAGTACCTTATGTCTGACCCTAGATGAAAGGCTATTCATCATGTCTTCTAATTTCTAAATTTTATCTCTTCATGGAGAAAGTCCTGATGATAGAGAATTGAGTGCATTTAAAAGTTGGGGTCATCTTACACTAATTCAGCCAAGGAAATTGATTAACACAGCTCATTTTTTAAAGCAATAGAAAATAAACTCTTTGGTCTTATATATTTAAGATCATCCTGCTCACATGGTTAAATTTCTATTTCCCACAAGTGAAGGTACATCAAATATTTCACTCAAGATTTATATGCTATTTTTAAATGTAGGAATGTATGGTAGTGTGGTGACTACAATCTGATGGGAACATTTAATCTGAAATCCTACAAATGTAGTCACATGTTAAGTCTGTGTAGTTCTCCCCCTGAAGTATTTCTCTCACTTTCATGGCTACAATTTGTGATCACTGGAATTTAACATTTAAATAATCTGTATATTATTTAATTATCAATCTAGAAATTAGATTCCTATCACAAGTTTCAAATAAACAAACACTTACTTGGGTGGCTATTTTGAGTACTTAACAGATTCTAACTAAAACTTAAAAAGGTAATAACTAGCCCTGACTGGTTTGGCTCAGTGGATAGAGCATTGGCCTGCGGACTGAGGGGTCCCGGGTTCGATTCCGGTCAAGGGCATGTGCCTCGGTTGCGGGCACATCCCCAGTGGGGGGTGTGCAGGAGGCAGCTGATCGATGTTTCTCTCTCATCGATGTTTCTCTCTATTTCTCTCCCTTCCTCTCTGTAAAAAAAAAAAAGGTAATAACTAATTATTAGCTTCATTATACAACTAGAGGCCCTGTGCACGAATTCGTGCACGGGTGGTGTCCAGCTGGCCAGCCCTGATCGGGCCCAATCAGGCCAGGCCTGCAGCGGGGAGGGGCTGCAGGCAGTTGGCAGGCCAGCATCCACCCCTGCCGAACTCCAGTCAAACTCCTGGGCGAGGGGACCATTTGCATATTTCCCTTTTATTATATAGGATTTGTATTCATCCCTTGTGGTTAATGGGACATTTAATCTTCATCACTATTAGGGCTGATCCATATGCAGCCCAGGGCCACAGGGCAGCCTGAGAGCCTGTCACAGCCCCAGGTTCAGTTCTCCTTGCTGACAGGGAACATTGTCCAAACCTGCAGAGCCCCGGAGTCTTACTGCCCGCAATTCTTAGTATATTCAGGCAAAGGGAACTTTGATGTGCAGCATCAGGCCTTTTAGTCACAGTAAACAGGCAACAGCTCCAACCTCTCCAGGTGTCCTAGGGCCTGGCTCATCATCTCCACTTGTTCTGAAAACCACAGACCTTTGATCAAGCCCCCTTGTTGCAAAACCTCTTCTCTCTCATAATCTTTCCAATTTCCCACCCCATAGTCACCACATAGTTCATTATGCTCCATTTCTTGAAAATGTAATATAATGTCCTCAATAAGTTATATTTTTGTAATAGCTTGAGTGACCGCATGATTTGTCGTTCAATGAAAACCTGTTGGAGGACGAGGTACTCATAGTCATGGCAAAGCAACAGGCAGAGCAGCCATCTTAGCTGAGGCTCCCCAGAAGCAGACCCTGGTTTGTATTAAAGCGATTCCTTGGGCTGAATTCCCAGGAACACCCGGTAGAGGACAGGCAGCAGAACGGTGGTGGGAGCAAGCCGAGAGAGAACACCCCGATGTCCAGAGAATTCCCAGGGAGGATGGTTATCGGACAAAAAACCAGGCATCGGTTACACTGGATTTTAAGTCAAGTAATAATTTTCTTTTGTGTGTGGGATACGTATGTCCCAAATACTACACGAGACATACTTATTTCTGGAAAAAATTCCTTCCTAGTATCTTATACTTTTATTTGCCAAATTTGGCAGCCCTCCCCAAGAGGTCTGTGGAGAGAGAAGGAGTGTGGGTCACACCGAGGGCCAGGGGATAAGGGAGCTAGAGTCGAAGTCTGGCACTCGCCAGTCACTGGCCAAGCAGAGAGCTGTGTAGGGGTCTGTTTCCTGGCCCGCCCAGCTCTCTGTGTTCTCACGCACAGGGGCTCCCAGGAGTCTGTGCCTCCTAGAGGGTAGCCCTCCCACAGAGACCCAAGTGCTGCCTGTTGGGGAAGAAGTCACGCTGGGGCTTCTGTGCACAGAGATGACAAAGATGTGATGGCGCTGACGAGCAGAGCACTGCCTGACAGCACCCGCTGTCCTCCCAGGGAAACTGAAAAGTACGGTTGTCCTAACACAGCTCGTTGTCCACACTTAGGTCCTGAAAGAGCTCCTGAGACAGAGGAAGTGAGACTCTTTGGAACTAAAGGGTAATGAGGTCCCTTCACGACACTAGAAGAATCAGCTGACCCTCCCACACTCATAATGTTACACCTTGCCACAAAAATTAAGTGGGATGTGTACTCTCCATTTTCCAGACATAGAAATGGATTTATTCCCTGGAGACTATTTTAACATGACAGACATTAAAAGGTTATGAAATGAAGCTTCTAGCTTTATTTCCAGACAAATGTAGCCACTTATGATATATTATCCTCCCGGAAGTGGCACTAACATGCACATTACTCACACACTACCTGAAGATTAATTGGACCTTCATGTGATACAGAAGACAATGGCTCCCCCAATTAAGAGTGAGAAAAAACACACACCTCAGAGTAGGAGACAAAACATGAAATAAGCTTCCTTTTCCTTTAGGTTCTTCTGGAAAGTCCATAGCCTGAACGTAATGTCTGGGCATCCCAGATCATTAGGATCCTAATTACTACTGGAGGTTTCCTCTTACCCTACGGACTTGTACAGTTAAATTATTCTAAAAGATAACTACAGTTTTCTGACTCCTTGGGGTAAGACAGGAAGGAGTAAAATGAAAAGTTGCTTCAAGGTTCAAAATAGGCCTTTTTTTCTGTAACATATAATATCTAATTAACCACGATGGAAACATCCCTATTTTACACAGGTACATTACAGCTTCTACCACTGAACTTGGCCATCAATCGGCTTGTTGCCCTGTTAGTGCATGCATGGAAATGAGTATGCAGTACGTAATGGTACAAGGAATAGAAAAATGGTAAGGTGATTAGGGTGACGTCCTCGAGACACTGCTTATTCGCACTACAGAGCCCATCATGGTATACCTTCCTTTTAGGAAACATGAACATTGACTTAAGTCCAGAGACCTAATAGTTGTCCCTGTTTAACACACACCGTTATAGCACACCCAAAATTAACAATGCCTCTTCCCTTTGCTAAAACTGCTCCATCGCACTGTCATGGGGTCACTACATCCCCTCCTCACTTCTCTTGGCGGAGAGCTGCTCCTTCCTTCAAAAGCTCTTTAGGGAGCACACACCAGGAATCCATCTCTGCTGTTCCCGAGGCATGGTTAAGTGTTTCCTCTAGCCCCCATACAGTGCAGTGCATATATTATCTTCACAGCATGATGACTCGGTGTATTTTACCTACTTATGTATCCCATTCCTTGCAGAGGAAATATTTTTGAGAAGATGAGATCTACCTTTCTTAGTATTCTGTAAATTTAGCAGAATATTCAGAACTCATAGGAGCATTTCAATAATAGTGTGCAGAAGGAATGATTGAAAGAATGAGTGAATGAATGACTGGCTGAATACTGAAGCTGAGAATAAATAACTATGAGCTGCAGAAAAGAAAATGCCCAAGTCTTCAGATTAAATACAGATCTATTTCTTTCTACACTGAGCCTCAAATAAGGCTACAAGAGATGATTATTTGGTGGTATATTTACGACATAATGTACTAATGCCATAGTTAAATAAAAATATTAAATTCATTGTCGGCCCTGGTCAGGTAGCTCAGTTGGTTAGAGTTTCATTCAGATACACCAAGGTTTGGGGTTGGATCCTCGGTCAGGGCACATACAAGAGTCAACCAATAAATGCACAAGTAAATAGAACAACAAATTGATGTTTCTCTCTCTCTCACTCTCTCTCTCTCTCAACAGTAAATAAATTTTAAAAATTAATTGTAAAAATTTTTATAGGTACATCTTTATCAAAAATGTTATAATATACACAACTGTTTATATCCTATTTTAAACCATGTTTATGTTCATATAGGTGCACCTATGTATATGTATATGCATACATAAGCAGATAAATGATTATAGAAATTTACTATGAGGATAAAATAGCAATTTTTCATTTATATATGTCTACAGCATCTTATCTCTTAAGAGTTAAAGAAGAAGAGGATTAACAACTTCTTGAATAATACGTGTTAAAGAAGACAATTGGCTCTATCAAAGTCGACTAACAATGATATTTATGTCAGATCAAAACCAAACATTCTGATCTTAAATTCTTTAATTCCCATGAAAATAAAATTTAATTTAGTCTGATCAGAAAAAAATGAGACTGCCTAAGATCAATAAACTTGGATTCTAGTAATCAAGGACTGTGCTATCATCAAAGGATTATTCTCCCCGTTATTTAATTAGAATCTGGTAATTGTCATTTTGCACATAAATTAAAGTCTTTGAGGCATGTTAGATGATACTCTCACATTTACATGTTTTTCATCTTTAATCTAATTTATAAACATGCATTAAGCAATCTTCCAAAGTGGCTATTTGAAAACTTTATATCTCTTCAAAGTGATTATGCCAAAAATGTCTACTCAGTGTCATTGTACTAAATTTTGCAAATACACACTTCACAACTACACTAATCCATCACTTTCTCCCCAGTTACCATTTACTCTAACACTAAACGATACGTTATAAGCATCAGGTATCAGTGCTTTCACCTGGGACTTGGGCCAGTGAGCAGTTTTATCCTTTATATTCTAATTCTGTGCTTCTGCGGAGTTCCCAAGGCTGCAGTTCTATTCCTTGGAGATAAAGTGGACAGTGGTCTTTTACACCTAGCTCTTTAGGAAAAAATATTCACCACTAAAATATCACTTAGGAACCATATTGTTGGTGAAATAAAAGAAAGAACTGTTTTATGTATTATCTTTCTGTTTGCACTAAATGAAAAGAGACATATTCAGGTAAACACAAGTAATGGGGGTTTATTATGAGGATATATTAAGAAATAGCAAAGAAGAAATATAGTTGAGTGCCACATTCAAAACTCTCCAAAGAGGGGGCATAAAGTCCTCTTCCGTGCTCTTGGTATCTTCCTTCACTCAGCCAAAGGCTACCAGCTCTACTCAGTCAGCTGGTCAGAGACCAAGCAAATGCTGGCCACTGTGGCAGGGTCACATGGTCAAGGTAGGCAATCTCTGCATAAAGATTTTTGCAGGGAGGAATGAATAACATCACAGCTTTAGCAAATGTCCAAGGGGACAAAATAAGTAGTAGGTATCTGAGAAAAGAATGGCAACACAACCATCAAGGATGGTGAAGTCTCAGGATACTTCCTGAATGGAAATAACCATCGATGGAACTCTGTGTGTGGCTGCATTCCATATATGAATTATTTTATTTAAGCATTATAACAACACTGGAGGGCAGATATTGCTAACTTCACCTTACAGATGAGGCCCAGAAATGTAAAACACTGGATCAAGTTCACACAACTCATAGGAACTACACTATCAGCTGAGGTTTGGCTGATATTAAATCTAGTTCTTGCCTCAACAACACCACACTGCC
This sequence comes from Myotis brandtii, assembly GCF_000412655.1. NCBI lineage: Eukaryota > Metazoa > Chordata > Mammalia > Chiroptera > Vespertilionidae > Myotis > Myotis brandtii. The sequence continues at coordinate 2,301,551 of NW_005367809.1, read as the reverse complement.
TTTCATAGTAACCATTATAAAATCAATGAATGGTTATGGTTGAATCTCCTGCAGATTAGTCACAGGCACACATAACAATCTCTCATTCTTGCTAACTTGGAGTATATTAAAGCTAAATATATTTCTGCCCTATTTGGGAGAGGGAGGAATAGGGATTTTACATGTTCCTGGATATGGAAGAAATAGTGATTTTCCAGTGGCTCAGAACTAACTGGAGGCAACATTCAGGTGCAAACCCAGGATCACCAGGAATACCAGGTGTAACGGTTAATAAAGCGGATTTTTTTTCAATAGATGGAGTTACACATATGTTGATACTAGAGGCCCATTGCATGAAGAGATTCGTGCAACAGGCCTTCCCTTCCCCTGGCTGCTGGCACCGGTTTTCCTCCGGCACCCGGGACCCAGGCCTTCGCTCCTCCAGCCGGAGCCTTCAGTTTTCTCTCCTCCACTTCTCGCCTACGTATGCAAATTAACCGCCATCTTTGTTGGGTTAATTTGCATACTCTCCTGATTGGCTGGTGAGCATAGCTGAGGGATGGTCAATTTACATGTTTGTATATTAGGTAAGATATTAGCGATTTGATATGTATACTATTTTGTTGTATTGACAACAAGCTTCAAAACTTCATATGTCAAATTTGCTGAAGGTGTTAACATCATAGATATTTTTACACTTAAAAATGTTGAATTTTGTGCCAAAAAAAAGAGCATTTGCGGGAAGTTTTAACTCATTACTTTATTTTGAAGGAAAGTGCTGTTGAATACTTTGGGAAGCTTATGGTGAACATGCTCCATCTCAAGATACTTGTGAAAGCTGGTTTAAACGCTTTAAAAGTGATGATTTCTATGTGAAAGACAAAGATGTCCAGGTCAACAATTACAAGCATTATTGGATGAAGATGCGTGTCAAACTCAAAAACAACTTGCAGAAAGATTAAACGTTGCTCAGCAAACAATTTCCGATCATTTACAAGCAATGGGAAAGATTTTAAAGGAAAATGGGTGCCACATCAACTCAACGAAAGACAAATGGAAAACTGAAAAGTCATCAGTAAAATGTTGCTTCAATGGCACAAAAGAAAGTCTTTTTTGCATCGAATTGTGACTGGCGATGAAAAGTGGATTTATTTTGAGAAATCCAAATGCACAAAATGATGGGTTGATCCAGGTCAACCATCAACATCGGAAAGAAGACAATGCTCTGCATTTGGTGGGATCAGGAAGGTATGGTGTATTATGAGCTTCTAAAACCAGGTGAAACCGTTAATACTGATCACTACCAACAACAAATAATCAATTTGAATCACACTTTGATCAAAGACATGGCAAAGTAATTTTGCTTCATGATGACGCACCATCACACACTTCAAAACCAGTTAAAGACACGTTAAAGGACCTTGCCTGGGAAGTATTAACCCACCTGCTGTATTCACCAGACCTTGCTCCTTCAGATGACTACTTGTTCCGATCGATGGCACACGCACTTTCTGAGCAGCACTTCAAAACATACGAAGAAGTAAAAAATTGGGTCTCTGAATGGTTTGCCTCAAAACAAGAAAAGTTCTATTGGGATGGTATCCACAAATTACCTGAAAGATGGGGAAATGTGCAGTTAGCAATGGATATTACTTTGAATAAAGCACTTTTGATGATTCTCTTGAAATTATCGTGTTTTCTTTGATTACAAAATCCACTATTATTAACTGGTACACCTAGTAGAGAGAAGCAGGAATACCTTGTCCAAGTCCCCCAGGCGGGTGCTTCTCCAAGGGCGCCACGCTGCCTCTTCCTGCTGGACAGCCAGCATTCTTCCTGAGCTGGAGAAAAAATATTCATAGTTCAAACCATGGCTACATCACAGATGTAGAACAAACTTCTTGTAATAAATATCTCTTAGAAAACCTCATATAAAATATTCATAGTTCAAACCATGGCTACATCACAGATACTTTGGAATGCTGCATACAGCGTTTTGTTCTCCGTGGAACAAACTTCATGTAATAAATATCTCTTAGAAAACCTCATACAGCATCCACTGACTCCAGAAGAATTTAGACCTTTGATCCTAGGTCAGAGTATGTTTGTTGTATATTAAAAAGTGCTTCTGCGGAATTCAGCAAAACAGTAGCAAAATAATGTTTAAAAATTTTTGACTCTGCTTATTGGGGATAATCTGTGAATTTTAGAAATTGTAATCAAATTTTTATTCCATGGAAACCAGTGGAGATGGTAGTGATAAAATAAAAAAACACCAAATAATAAGCAAAATTTTATTTCTGAAGCATATCCTGCTCTTCTTTCAGCGAAACAAATTTTGGTAAGTGTTTTTCAAGGTATAAATTGAGCTATTGGGGAGGAAAAAAAACAGAAAAATATGCATAATGACAATAATATGATTTATGAGCATGAAGACTTTCAAGCCAACCTCCATCCCTGAGAGATGCCTTGCTGGGTATGTAATATATGTTATCAAAAAAGGAGGAAGCGCATCTAAAGGGATTATCTTTCCCTTCTAGTTTATAAAATGGTATTTTTAAAACCTTCTCTGAAGCCTGAGAGAACATTCACAAAATTCAAGAGTGCAGGCAGCCTTCCTCTTCCACAGGCAACAAGGACTCCTGATTGGCCGAAGGCCACAGCACACCAAGCTCCTTTTAAACCCCTTGCCCTCTGGGCCTGTGAATTCCACTGAAATGTATTCTGCCTCTGAGTAATGCACTTTCATCTCCCACTTGCATCTGTGAAGGCACTTCACTCCTATGGTACTAAAAGCAGTGTTAGTCATTCCACACTTGCGAGGGATCACCTCTCTGTGGGATCCCTCTGGCTAAAACCAATGAACATATGCCATCTTCTGAGTCTCCTCAACTTCCTCCCTCCCAGAGAAAACAGAGTTTATAAAACTACAAAGTGGCAAAAAATATTTATTCATTTCCAAGAAGAAGTGAAGTGCAAACATGGTCTCTTTTGCACAAAATAAGGGGTCAAGTGAGTAAGATATTCCAGCAACAGTGCAGTGACGGGAAGGTCTGGAGGGCTGTCTCCTGATTCGCTGACATGACCTGACTGGCAGACAGACTGGCGGACACCTCTTCTGCTTCCCATCAGGCAGGAGGAGGGTGTCTGGGGTCTGCTGCCTCTGTGGCCCCGTAAGGCAACAGTAGCCTGAGTCCTCGTCTCATCTCCTTACCAGAGGGGCTCTGCCACCTCTCTCCTGGGACCTTGAAGACACACTAGCTAATTTAATCTTTAGACTTTCCTTTCATTCTCTTCTCTCTTTCATCCCTGAAAGGGCAGAAATTTTAACCTCAGGGCTAGGAAAAACTGATGCTGACTGTTCAAAAAAAAAAAATCAAATCCTCTGCCATATGGAATGGATGGAAATATCAAGAAAAGGAGCCTCCATCTGTTTACATCTCAAAATATTATCCTCAGATTATTCAAACTAGTGTCCCTTCAGCCTGCTGGAGACAAAAATGTCACAGAAATGGGGAACTACTGACATCACCTTATACTGCAGGTGCTTTTAAAATCATCGCCCAAATCTTTTAAAGCACTATGTAAAATACTTAGCACAGTTCCTGCAACATGGTAAATATTCAATTAATAATACTTATTTTTCGTTATTAATATGAGACTATGCAAGTCTTTGTAGGACCTGCCAGCGGGGGAACGTGAACCAACTGAAGCTGACCTACTTCCCCAGGTATCCAGCCCCAAAGTACCTTTTCAGTGTTTCAGTCTCTGAGGCTGAAGTGACATTTTCTCACTCATTTATTCAGAGTCATTCATTCAACAGTGAGGTGGCAAGCACTAAACTAAATACAGAGAATAAAATACTACTGTCCTACAAGTACTTAACACAACCTTGCCCTCACTGAGTGACAGTCTAGTGAAAGAGATAGGTATTAACCAAACAGGGGCCCAAATGTGACACTGCTATTGCGATATGTACTGGAAAGGAAAAGGACAAGATAATCTATGAGACCTGGAAACTGTCCTACTCCTTCAGACATCACCTGGATGGCAAAGGAGAAACAGCGGTCCAGGCAGTGAGAATAATACGCACACGGGCCCTGGGTGGAAAAGAACAAGGAGGAACTCTTGAGTTGTAAGAAGGTAGAAAGAGAGGAGCACAGTGCAAGGGGAGGTTGGGGAGGTGGATATTGGTGAAGTCCTTCAGGCTCCTAGGATTTCACATGGACCTGACCTTGAGATTCATGGTGCCAGTGAGGGTTGGAAACACGAAGTGACATGAGCATGATGGGAAATACATTGGGAAGCAAACCAGTGGAAGTGGATTAACCTGCGAAGTGGCACTTTCTCCTTCTCTGGAAATACAGGAGCGCCAGCTGAGAGGTTGGCTGGCAGGGTGGGGGCAGCATTGAGCAGGGAGGAAGGGTGGGGGCAGAAACACTCAGGAAGTGAAGCCGGCATCACTGCTAAGAGACTGCACAGGAGCAAGCGCAGGAGCCAGAGGTGTGAACCCTGGCTGACAGGTTTCCACTCTGGCATGTGAATTACAGGGAATGGGCTAGGAAAAAGTGTTTTTAAGCGAGAGAATGATGTAGGCCAGTGCCTTTCCATTCATGGCCTGTTTTACTCATGTGTGTAAACTAGCTATTACTACTCTGAGGGCAGGCTGCCCAAGATTTGCTATATATTTATTATTTCTCCAATAGAAAAAGTACAAAGTGTACTCTGACTTGGTTTTCTCTCCCCACCTCATAGGATTATATTATTATAGAGAAGTATTCCAATCCACTTAAAAGAATCATATAATGTTTGAAATTTAAAGGATCTTAAGAGACTTATGCCTTTTTTAAAGAAGAAAAAATTAAAGTAACTCTATACATATTAGTAAATCCTAATGTATAACATATATTGTCTTATTGACTAACATAAAAAACAAATACACATGACCTATCTGTACTTTGGAAGACAGGAGTATACTGGAATGTGAGACAGTAGCAGAAATTCATCATTTTTTTTTAATCAAAAGCTTAATGATTAACAGGCATCTGATCATCCCCAAGCCTCTTATGGTATTTTTATGGACTACATTTCTAATAGCATTTCATTGTATTTCAGTCCTCATCCTTTAAAAGAACGCACCTAATTTTAAATCATTTGCTTACATCCAACGTCATGGCACACGTGTATGAAGCTTGTCCGTGGCCCACATCCAATATCATAATCCCATAGAAATACATGTAACTTATTTCAAAGTAATAACAGTGCCTTTTACTAGGGAACAGTGAACATAAGTGATTCCTTCCAAAATACGTTAACAATTAAATAGCAAATAACTATTTTAAAGATCAATAAGTCTGTATTCCACATATATTCATAACTTAAAGTTACGCCCCCATCTCCAAGTTTCACCGACCATATATTCTCACTTTATACACATATGTGTGACAGCTACAGTAAATTATGTTGGTCATTATCACTGAGAATATCTGACACTAACATGTTGTGGTAACACAAACTGGGTGACTTTGTTGTCTCAAAAAAAGACAAACCCACCGCAAAACCCTCCTTCTCTGGAAATATATGGAGCGCCAGCTGAGAGGTCAAAACCTTGCTTTTGAAGGAGGATAGTTCCTGTGTCCAGATTGTGGAGTTTTTACATCTTTTCTCTTATGTGCAAAAATAAGAGGAATCATAGACATGCACAAGCTTTGCCAACCACATTTTTGTAAGTAGGATTCATTAATTCTTGGCCGATAGCAATTTAAGAGACAAGTTATGCAGTGGCTAAAATGAGACAAAATCATTAAAGCAGTTCTTCTGCTACAGTCTGTGTTGCTATTCCTGGGTTGTTCAGGTAATGCAGGCTTATTTCGGATTGTATCTTCTGACACGGGTGAGAGGTGTTCTCTGAAAGTACTGCTACACCTTTAGCGATACCTGTCACCCAATCAGGGTTCCTTTACATCTTATGAAAGAAATTACAATAAAGTCTTATGTGAACATGATTGCCACGGGGAAGGTCTAGAAGGTCTACATTTTCTCTTTAAGTGGGAGGCGCCAACAAGAAGAGCTTGACTTTCAGGTCTCCGCTTTCTCTTTAAGAAAGGGAGGTGTAAATTGGATCCCACAGAACCTTATAGTCACCACACTTAAGCTAAAGCACTTTCAGAAAGCTTGCTAGAGATTCAGGTTCTGAATTATAACATTCATATCATCATGAGGTAAGGTCTTCTGTGCATTCCAGTAAATAATCCCAATTTATAAAGGAGGGAGAATTTCTCAGTTACCAAAGAAATCAGGTTCGTAATTTCAAATTTTCTAATGCTCATCCTGTAAATCAGAGGTGCCCTAACCCCTACCCTCTGCTTAATAGATCACTAGGACAATATATTTCCACAGTATTATTTAGCACCCAACTTTCAAATTTTATCCCATCATGTTCTGAAGACATTTAACTGGGGACATAAAAACAAAATGATGATTCGTTAAGAAGCATCTCAATTCTAGCTCTGTTTGTGACTCAGGGCTAGAAAATTTGACAGTACAGACGCGCTGAATTCTGCAGGGTTCCCAGATCTTTGCCTCCAAACCCCACCATTTCCACAGCCATCTCTCATTCCACTCAAGGTCCACATCCCACCAGGAGTGTCCTTCAGGCCCTTGTGTCCTCTTTTTTAATTGCATCCCTTCCTTTACTCAATAAATACATTAGTTATCCTATATAATAAAACCCTAATATGCAAATCGACCGAAGTGCAAAATGACTGGTCGCTATGACACGCACTGACCACCAGGGGGCAGATGCTCAAAGCAGGAGCTGCCCCCTGGTGGTCAGTGTGCTCCCATTGGGGGAGCGCTGCTCAGCCAGAAGCAGGGCTCAGGGCTGGCGAGTGCAGTGGTGGTGGCAGGAGCCTCTCCCGCCTCCACTGCAGGTGGGCAGTCAGGAGCAAGGGGCCCCGGACTGTGAGAGCCCCAGACTGTGAGAGGGATGTCTGACTGCCAGCTTAGCCGGCAGGCAGGCATCCCCTGAGAGGTCCCGAACTGCAAGAGGGCACAGGCCAGGTTGAGAGACCCCACCACCACCCCACCACCCCCAGTGCACGAAAGAAACATCTAGAAGAGGCAGGCTTAATTTTGGCTTTTGCTCTTATTTTTCCCTGATGTATCCTGCTACTTAACTACTGTGGAATCACTTTGCATTGTATAAAATGTAAGTAATGATGTCTACTTCTTACTTTTAGTATAGAAATTAAATGACAGCAGAAGGTAATAGTGGAGTGTTCAAAACATTATAAATATCAAAAACAAAAAAAAAGGGGGGGGTGTTTTCTCCTATCCTCAACAAAAGTTGAAAATATAAAAATGCTCTCAAATAGTTTTTGGTTTAAAGCCAATATAGACTGCCTAGAAATCAACAATAAAATATTTCATCTAATAGCCTATATGACATACCTAAAATAGTGCTTAAAGAAATATTTAATAGTCTAACAATTCAATTACTAAATAGAAAAATTATAATAAATATCAACCTAAAAATTAAAGAGCAATAAGGCAAGAAGAATAAATATATTCAAAAGTAATATATATATAACTAAGAAATAGAATTTAGTTAAGTTTCTGAGAGAGGAGTCTATAGAAAAGTAAGACTAAAACAAAATCATCTAAGTTAGAAAGGGTAGAAAGACAAATACACCAAACAAAAATAAAAGATGCAAATTTTCACAGAAGATGACATTAAAGAATTATGTTATCTGGCTCATCTCTATAGAAATTAATTTGCAAATGAAGATAAAATAATCTAAGATAACCCATTCAAGAAACCTAGAGATTACCAAAGAAGGAAAAGAGAAACTTGTCAAAGTACACCCTTCACCTCTCACCTCCAGATGCACAAACATTTAAGATAAAGCACTAATGATAAATTAATGAAATTTTATCAATTATTTAAATAACATAAAACTGTGCTATTTAAACTGTTCAAGAACATCTTTAACAAATCTAAGCATAGGTAAAAGACAACAAGGAACAATCACAAAGCAATTTCACTATTGAACATAAACCCTAAATTAAATATTAGCAAACAGAATAAGGAGCATAACAAAAAAATAATCCAATATTAATTAGAGTCTTACTGGATTCATGTATAATTCAATATTGAAGTAATCTAGTAATATAATATGAATAACAGACTCAAATATAAAATACTTATAATCACTTACATGTTAATAAGGAATCTGATAAAAGTATAACTTCTACATTTGATTTAAATAGTACATAATAAGTTTAAGATTGAGGATATTTGTTTGAGATTAGAAAATATAGTAAAAGATTAAACATATTTATAAATCTAGAACTTATATACTATAATACTATAGTATAAATATACATGGAGGGGGGAAAATTAGGTTTACAGTTATGAGTACACTAAAGGCCCTCCCCTGCAGGCCCGGTCCCCCCCAACTGCCCCCCCCGCAGGCTCGGTTCACCCCCAACTGCCCTCCCCTGCAGGATCAGTCACCTCCAAATGCCCTCCCTTGCAAGCTTGGTCACCCCCAACTGCCCTCCCCTGCTGGCCTGGTCGCCCCTAACTGCCCTCCCCTGCTGGCCTGATTGCCCACAACTGCCCTCCCCTGCTGGCCATCTTGTGGCAACCACCTTGTGCAAGGACGTGACAGTCAATTTCCATATTACCTCTTTATTATATAGGATGATACAGAACTTATCCTTGTATTATTATTAGTTATTGTATTAATTTCCACACAAACAAGTGTAAACCTACTTATACATCCTGTAGTATAAGTATAGTACAATATTGATAGTATTATAATACTATAGTATAAATATAGTATATATTAGAATATAGTAAAATTATATTATAATATTCTAAGCTCTAAATTTATGTATAAACATACTTAGCTTTATATCTTTATTTTCTATTTCCAAATAAATATCCATTATATTATACTTATGTACTAATGCTCAAACCACTGTTCTTGGGACATTTAGAAACACTGCACTGATAGTCACTATTTCCGCTCTTGCTTAACACTGTTTTGGACATAGCAGTTTATGTAACTAGACAAAAGAGAGAAATGAGGTAAGAAACAGGCGAAACTATCACTATTTACCAAAAATCATATTGTGTGCCTGGAAAACTAACATAAATCAATGGAAAAGTATTTTTAGAAATAAGGGCAATTCCTTGGAGGTGGACCCTGAAATTACCTTCCTCTGTCACCAACAAAACCAGCTTAGACAAGACTCCACATATAAAAGCAACAAGAAAGGATGAAGCATAAAGTAATATATTTAAAAATTAATATGCAAGATTCATAAAATAAAATTTAGAACTCTCTTGTGGGACATAAAATTAAAATCTGAATCAATTAAAATGCAATATGCTGTTTCTACAAAGGCTCAATATGATAACATGTTAAATTTCCTAAATTAATATTTAAAACCTAATCTATTACCATTAAAAATGACAATGTCATTTTTAAAGAAGTAAATTTTAAAGTTCCTACACATGGACATTAATAATAACAAATAAAAAGATAGAATAAGAAAAAGATCAGTAAACTTCTGAAAATCCCAGGAGTCTGGTCCTGATACAAGATTAGACAGAGAAATCATAAGGGAGGGGAACACAGCCTCAAAATAGACCCTCTTGTGTGAAGGCTGCCTCTAGCACTAAACATCAATGAATTTTTATTATCAATAAAAATGATGTATTGTTCAATGCATGGTGCTGGCAAATTCATACATCCTGAGAATATATAAAGCTACTATTTCATAATTCATATTAGAACTAGAGGCCCAGTACACAAAATTTGTGCACAGATATGGTCCCTAGGCCTGGCAGGCGATCAGGGCTGATCGGGGCCTTCCGGCTGCCAGCCAGGGCCTCACTTCCCTGGCTGCCAGCTGCCAGCCAAGGCTCTCCTTTATTCTGTGCCGCCCCCTGGTGGTCAGCTTATGTCATAGCAAGTTATCGAACTCCTAGTCTCCCTGTGAAACTCTCGAGGGGACACTTTGCATATTAGCCTTTTATATATATAGATACATTAATTCCTGATGGGTCAAAATTTAAATGTTAAAATAAACTGGAACAGTATAAGAACACATTACTTCATTTTTTTAAATTTATCTTTATTGTTGAAAATATTACAATGTCCCATTTTTCCCCATTGACCCCTTCTAGCCTGCACACATAACTTCAGAGTGAAGTCCTTATTAATTTCATACTAAATATAGAAAGCATAAAAAAGAGGTATACAAATTAGAATAAAGTGGTCTCCTTGGCAAATGCAAATATCAAAGAGACACAAAGGAAAAACAACAACGACAACATCAAAAATCACCAAACAGTCCTACCCAGTTTGGCTCAGTGGATAGAGCATCACCCTGCAGACTCGGGGGTCCCGGGTTCGATTCCGGTCAAGGGCATGTACCTTGGTTGCGGGCACAGCCCCAGTGGGGAGTGTGCAGGAGGCAGCTGATCGATGTTTCTCTCTCATCGATGTTTCTAACTCTCTATCCCTCTCCCTTCCTCTCTGTAAAAAATCAATAAAATATATTTTAAAAAAAATCACCAAACATTATCTGATAACAAAGGGATGGTTTCCCTCAGAGTTCCTTCAAGTCCATATAAATATACTGGAACTTAATATAGAATTTTTAAAAGGCAATATATTGGCAGATTACAGAAGGAGAAAATATATGTGAATAATAAAAATAAGTTCATCTTGTTTTGTCTTCCAACGTAATAGTGTTCTACTGTCATTTGAAAACTCATGGATGCTGAATACATTAAAATAATCACATTCCTAAATACATTTCTAGGGAAAATCCCAAAGAACCTATATAGAAGAACAGAGCTATTAAATTGAAGAGATAAGTACCAAAGAGGGTACCAATATGCAAATCAGGAAACTACAGCATTGAAAATTAGGATACTTAATTCTCCAAGCTTCAGTTAAAGGGCCACCAGGGAAAAGGGAAATGAATCTTAGCCAAGCGAGTGAGCGGGAGTCCAGCCCTCCAGGCAATGCTGGTCGACAGGACTTTTGGAAGAATTCTACAGCTGTGCTGTGCAATCCAGGAGCCTCTAGCCACAGGAGGCTATGGAGCACTTGAAATATCCCTAATGCAACTAAAGATTTAAATATTTAATTGTATTGAAGTTTAATTAATTTTAATTTAATTTTTTAAAAGTTATATATGGCTGGTACCAAAGACAGATTAACAAAAGGAAAACAAGCATGTTTATTAACATTCGTCTTGTATGTACCACATGGGAGTACACAAGATGAGGAACTCTAAATTTCTGTTAGAACCTGGCCTCATAAGGAGCAAAAAAACAGAACCTGGAGTCTCTAGGACTGGGAAACTGTGAGCAGGTGAAGGCAAACATATGGTTAAGGACAGAGAGATAGTGCCCAGCTAGTCAAGCTTGTTCTATAAACTCCTCCAGTGAAGTCTCTAAGCTGCTGGAGGTCTAAAATTACCTCCAGTTGTTAACTTGTGTCATTCCTGGTAGAGGGTGGGAGAGGGCACCTTTGTAAATTTAGAAATTCCAGGAAGCATCAACCCTTGCCTACATCTGAATTTTGGACTTCTAACCTCCAGAACTGTGAAAACCTAAGTCTCTACTTTTAGGCAAATGGGAGAAGACAGATAGCTCTTCTTGTATCTGCTTCTTCTCAAATGGCATATTTGAGCTTGGCATATTCTGCCACCCTACAGATTTCAAAGATGTTCAGGACCCAACAAGGTGGGAGGCTTCATATCAGAGAGAAGCAGGTCAGCCAAATATTGAAGCTAGCCAACAACAGAAAACAACCCAGTCTCAACATTGCTCTGTAAGCCATTGGCTCCATGTCATGGATTGAATCATGTCCCTCAAAAAAGATACTTTGAAATCCAAACTCCTAAACCTATGAATGTGACCTCTGTAATTGGGTTTTTGCAGAGCTAATCAAATGGAAAGGGGGCTGATACTGGATAAGGGTGGGCTCCAATCCAATGGCTGCTGTTTTTATCAGAAAAGGAGATACATGTGCACAGACACTTAAGGAAGAAGGTCATTGTGAAGACAAAGGCAAAGATTGGAGCAATGAATCTATAAGCCAGGAAACATCAAGTAATTGCAGGGACTGAGGCATGATTCTCCCTCAGAAATTCCAGGAGGAATCAACCCTTTCTACACCTGAATTTTGTACTTCTAGCCTCCAGAACTGTAAAAACATAAATCTCTATTGTTTAAGCACCATAGTTTTTGTTAAGGTAGCCCTAGGAAACTAACATTTTAGCACTATCAGCAAATGTGAAATTCTGGAACTGCCCACTGGCCTTCTGTTTCATAGATCAGTCTTATGAATTTTTCCTATGCAAAGAAGACACATGGCTAATTTGGAGGGTAGTGAATTACTCTCCATATAGAGAGCAGGGAGATTTTTGCTTAAGAGAAAGAAAACCAAAACGAGTAAGAACAGGACGTCTGCAAAGCTAAGGCTTTTCAAGGACAACTGAATTGTGAAATGATGCAGCGATTAGATATGGCTGCTGGGGGACTGAGCTCTATGCTGTGCTGTGCTCTAATCGCTACGCACATGCAACCCTGGGGGCCTTGGCCACAAATTTCATATCGTGATGCACTGGCTCTCATGTGGGTGGTGCTATGCGAAGATGGAGAAACTTCACAAGGACCTGGTAGGAATCAGGAAGGGTGGTAAGGGTCAGCTCAGCAGGAAACAAAAGGGAGACTGACCAGAAGGAAGACCGAGTGGCAGGCACACAGATGAAACGTCCAGAGCCCCAAGCATCTCTGGAGATTTCAGGAAGGAAACAGGGCTCCCATGGGATGTTAAAAAAGTGAAATACATTTTAATTAAATATTAATTGAATGTAAAGGTCATGGGAACCATCAACATGAAGAACAGTCAGGGTTTGCACAGTGGAAAGCTGAATTTCTTAAGTGGCTTTTGCTACGAATACCCTTTCTGAATAAGCTTTTTAACCATGTAATTATTTTTTTTTATTTTTTTTTTCCTTTGGACTCTATGTCTAATTGGAGTTATACTATCTTTTGGATGATTTTTCTTAGCTATGCTATAATATATTGATTTTATGAATTAGCTCTCAGAATAAAATATCTAATTTGCCTAATTTCTAAATAATCAGAAATGCTTTATATCTCCTTTCTTTCCCCCCCGCCACCTATTTCTCCCCACCTTCCCCAATAACTACCAATCTGTTCACTATTTCTATGAGTTTGAATTTTTTAGATTCCACATATAAATGAGATCATACAGTATTCCTCTTTCTCTGTCTTATTTATTTCACTTAGGATAATGCCCTCAAGGTCCATCCGTGTTGTGTCAAATGGCAGGCTTTCCTTCTTTTTTTATAGCGATTACAGCACAGCACATTTTCTGTATTCATCCATCTGATGATGAACACTTAGGTTGTTTCCATGTCTTGGTTATTACAAATAATGCTGCAACAAACATGATAGTATATGTATCTTTTCAAGGTAGTGTTTCATTTTCTTCAGATAAATACCCAGAATTGAAATTGTTAAATCATACAGTATTTGTATTTCAAATATTTGAGGAACCTCCATACTGTTTTCCACAGTGGCTATACCAATTTAAATTCCAACATACTAACATATATTTGTATGGCATATTATGGTTCATTAATATGTCTATGTACATATTTAAATTGCTTATAAAAACATGCATTTTGAGATTAATGTTTTCCTCTTATAGTGAGAGAAAGCAAAAGAGAGAGAGAGAAAGAGAGAAAGAGACTCAGTTATTTGTTATTGTAACAATGCTGGAATTTGTCAAAATTATAATTCAAACTTATGTTTATTGGCCCCAATTTCCATGGTCATTTGATAAAATATACATGACCTCTTGTGAAATTACTCATATTCAATTACTGAGATATAGTTAAGCCCAGCCATTTTGGCTCCGTGGTTGAGCATTGACCTATGAACCAGGAGGTCACAGTCCGATTCCTAGTCAGGTTACAGGCTTGATCTCCAATAGGGATTTTGCTGATGAATGATTTTCTCATCACTGATGTTTCTAGCTCTCTCTCCCTCTCCCTTCCTCTCTAAAATCAATAAAATATATTTTTACAAAAGAGATATTATTATTAAATTGGCTAGCCAATTATGTTTTTAAACCCTAAACTTCTTTTGCTTTTTATAAATAAGGTAATTACTAATCCTACATAATAAAAGGTAATATGCAAATTGACCAAATGGCGGAACAACCAGTCATTATGACACACACAGACCACCAGGGGGCAGACACTCAGTGCAGGAGCTGCCTCCTGGTGGTCAGTGCGCTCCCACAGGGGGAGCACCACTCAGCCACAAGCTGGGCTCACAACTGACGAGCACAGTGGTGGTGGCAGGAGCCTCTCCCGCCTCTGCACAGTGCTAAGGATGTCCGACTGATGGCTTAGGCCCACTCCCCTGGGGAAGCGGGCCTAAGCCATCAGTCAGATATCCTCTCAGGCCTCCAGGACTACAAGAGAGTGCAGGCCAGGCTGAGGAATGCCTGACACCCCCCCCCCCTCCCAGTGCACGAATTTTGTGCACCGGACCTCTAATTTTAAAATAAGAGTACTGAGGGGTAGTAAGTAGTTGCACTAAATGTAGTAATACACCATAACGACCATTTGAAATTTGCATTCAATGAATTTCAAGGTTAAACTATCCTTGAATTTACAATTGTTATGCTTCTGTGTTGTGATACATTTTGACAGGCATTTCAGTGATGTGGAGAATATACATCAATTGCGCAAATAAACAAGAAACAGTACATAGTGGAAGGACATGTGTTATGTTGGAAATTTACATTTGCTTCTAAGAAAACAAGGAATAAAAACAATATTTTTCTAATCTTTGACTCATTTCTTATTAAAACTGTAGCTTACCTATCTGAATGCCTGATTTCAGAGACAGTAGAATTATTCTGAATTACAGACACCTATACAGTGCTTGATTGAATCATGGTGTTTTCAGCACAGGACAATGTGTCTTTGATTTTTGACCTTCTAATGTTCTGAACTGTCAGAAATTTTACAAATGACCTTTTATGCTGTAATTCATTTTCCATTTTGTGGCAATTGTATATTTTCTTAGCTATGAGGGTCATATTCCCAATGTAAATTTCTAGGAGGGTGAGTCATTTAAAGAAAATCAGAATATTTTTCAGGCTGAATGAAGGCAAATGTTTACATCAAACTATATACTAAAAGATATACAAGCCTTCTCTATTCTGTTTCTTTAAAATATTGGAGCCCAGCTGGCTTGGCTCAGTGGTTGAGCATTGAACCTATGAACCAAGAGGTCACCGGTTCAATTCCTGGTCAGGGCACATGCCTGGGTTGTGGGCATGATCCCCTGTGGGGGTTGTGCAGGAGGCAGCCAATCAATGATTCTCTCCTCATTGATGTTTCTATCTCTCCCTCTCCCTTCCTTTCTGAAATCAATAAAAATATATTTAAAAAAAAGAAAATACTGGAGTTATCTGAAATATGTGGACATTTAAAAATAGTTTAATAATTAAGAGAAGTATTCAAATTTTCTATATCTATCATATAAATCAGGGGTGGGGAACCTTTCTCCTGCCAAGGACCATTTGGATATTTATATCATTTGTGGGCCATATAAAATTAGCAACTTAAAAATTAGCCTGCTCTATTTGGTCAAACATTTAATTAACTCACCAGACCAAATGATTTAAGGGGACTTATGTAGCCTGCATGCCGGAGGTTCCCCACACCTGATATAAATGAACATATGATGCTAAATTATGTTTTCACAAGCAAAAATTAATGCTTTGATTAGTTCAATAGTATACTACACACAATATATTAGAAAAAGCTACATAATAGTAAAAGTGAGGCTGTGTTCTGGGTGTTTTGAGTTTTCACTCAAAATTGGTTTAGAGCAATGCCATATGCATTCACTTCCATTCTGTTCCATAAACAGTTCAAAGAACAAAGCACATGCTTAAAATTTCAGGGAGGCATTCCATTTATTTGGCAATGAATCTAATAGAAAGACACTAGTTGTTGTTATAAAGTGGTTAAAGATGGCTATCGGGGCAGTTACGATGTTACACACTCTTGATGTGCTCTTCCATAAATAAGGAAACATAAGCTCTGCAAAACTGTCTCCTTGAAATCATATCAAAGATGAGCCCATTTAGAATAAAAAAAAATTTTTAAAAGAGAAAGTGAGAAGTCAGAGTTCACTGTTTTCTAGCGAGTTTCTCCTTCCTTCTGGTCTTCATTTGCCACCTAGCTTCAGAGGGAAACTTTCTAGTTATTTACTGGAATTTACTTTTTTAAATATGTTTTTATGAATTTCAGAGAAGAAGGAAGAGGGAGAGATAGAAACATCGATGATGAGAGAGAATCATTGATCGCTGCCTCCTACATGCCGCACACTGGGGAAGCCTGCAATAATCCGGGCATGTGCCCTGATCAGGAATCAAACTGTGACTTCCTGGTTCATAGGTCCACACTAACCACTAAGCACACTAGCCAGGCTCCCCCTTATTTCTTAAAAAACAACAATGTATTTTTGTGCAAGAGTTAGTTGTTCTGTAGGAGGAGGGCTCTTCTGGTCTAACAGACATGATTTAATTTTTTTAATCCTATGAAATTTCAAATGTTAATTAGTTCAGTCAAAAAGATTACACACATCTCACTCAAATTTCCTTTAGACCTGGAGAGAATACAGCACCATCAGCATTTTAAATTTGCAGCTCCTCCTAAAGTTTAGATCGCTGTGACTGGAAATATATTATTTAAAACATGTCATACTAGTGACTTAAGTCATTCTCTAATCACAAAAATAAATTGTAAAAAGAGCAAAATAAATATAGACTGTTTAACAATGACTTTCAATTTGCAGCCAATCTAGAAGGAAAAAAGGGGGGGCAATTATTTCAATCATCCATCCATGCTTTTCCAATTAGGTAGCATTCCATTGATTATCTGCATTTTTTATGTTGGGTGTTTGGCAGCATAATATACAACCTATTTTGCTACAATGATAGTATCTTAAAAAAATAAGACTTCTTATGAACTTACATGATCCAATATTTGCTTAGCTGTTTCTATTCTATTCCACTCTTCCTGTATATTAGCAGAATTTGCAAACACCAGAATCTGAGTATCACCATCAATTTGCATTAACATAAAACTCTTCTTCATAATGTCTGTAATTACTTTGTGCCTCATAAATCCAACTTGGTCCCTGTTTATTAATTTATCCATAACTCTTTCAAGTATTGTCGCCAGAATCTTGGCATATTTCTTTACTGCACATTCAGTTATTTAAATAAATCTATAATTTTCCAGACTCTTATCCCTCCCCTTTCTAAATTAGTAATAGGTACTTTGCTCGTAGCCGGGAAAAACTCACCTTGTCCTGTTTGTTCCACAAAAATTTATCATAGAAGGTAGTCAATTTCAGCCTGAAATTATAAAGTGACTCATTGGATAGTCGAATTCTCCTGTTCTTTGCCCTTAGCAAGCTTTCAAATGTCATTTAGAGAAAATTTGTCTCCACAGGATGTTCTAATCAGTGACACTGGGGATATATTTCAAGCATTTCTTAGCTTTTAAAGTTAGCAGGAAATAAATCTACTAGAGTTATGATACCATTTTTTCCCTTTATATAAGACCGATGCAAATGGGAAAATATTCTCTACCATCACCACACTGTGAGTATACTTTTCCCCAGGGCAAAACATACTTAGATATAGGACAGACACTAGGGTGAACACTATGTTTGAGTGCTAAGAAAAGTGTTCCTTTGAGGCCTGAAAAGTTAATGTGTTTCATTAAAATAAAACCACAAAACCGCACCTGGTCACATAGCAGAGTCAGAAGTAGATGATGCTGGAGAAAATATCTAACACGACAAAATCATTTTATAGTTAAGAAACTGAGGCCCAGGAAAATTATGTGATTTGGAGGTAGAGAAGGATACAGGGAGGAGAAATGGTGATGGACCATATATATATAAAAGAAAAAGAATTACACACTAATTCTTTGAAATAGGTATTTCTCTATATAACATTGAGTGGGAATTTACCCTTTTTTTACTTTGATAAACTTGATAATCTATCTTTTAATTAAAAATTACTTAAGGAAAAAAGAATCTCACAAGTCCCTTACTTTTTTCCCCAGTGCTACCCTCCTCATATACACCAGATTCAAAAATGTTATGAACCTTACATTTTATTGAGTACGACTATACAGTGGCAAGTACTGAGTTACTTACATAATTACCATCACTGGGGTATATTTTAGACGTGGGACACTTTTCTAGGAATTGGGGCTCAGGAGCTATTTCATAGACCCCATTATCAAGGGACTCATGGTTCAAAGAAAATAAATAAATATGTGAATAATTACTGCATGCTCTGTAGAGGGATAATGAGAATGGGTGAGCAGGAACCAGATTTGGATGGTCTTTTATTCCACGTTCAGTAATTCTGACTTTATGTTAAAGGACAAGCAAAGACACTAAAGGATTCTGAGCAGACAAGGACTAAAATAAGTTCATTGTTTCAGGAAGCTCAAGCTATGCCAACATTTTAGACAATAGTTGGGGGTGAAACAAGAGACTTGTCTATTACATTATTAATATCTGAATACAAGGAATAATAGGCTAGCCCAAAGCCATTATAATGGGTATAAAGAGAAAAGAATAGTTTGAGGGTTTTTTTTTTTTTTTTCAGTAGCTATGCAACAATAAGGAACATTTCAGGAAAAACACATTTGGGATTAGAAAGCTAAATTGGTCTCTTTTTTTTAACATTTATTGAATTTGAGGATTCAGTTGCATATTCAATACATGTTTGTTGCATATGTGGTAAAACAGAATCTAAACATTATTTGGTCCCATGATGGAGATTTATGAATGTAAGAGTGGCAACTAAACTAATGGATATCAATAAAATTGTACAGAATTAAGTAAAGTTAAATAAAGGGTTGAACATGGATATGTTGAATAGCAATATTTTTTATTGATTGATTTTAGTGAGAGGAAGGAAGAGACAGACAGAGAAAAAAACTATGTGAGAAACATCAATGTGTTACCTCCCTCATGTGCCCAGAATGGAGATCAAATACGCATCAGGACTCTAACCCGTGACCACTTGGTGTACCGGAAGACACTCCAACCAAAAGAACCACACTAGTCAAGGCTGGAATAGCAATTATTAAAAAAGAAGGTAGAAAAAGAAAAAAAATACAGGGGCTAGAGAAGTTAAAAAAACGTTTAAAAATATTATCATGAAAGACCATCATGATGAAGAGAACTTCAGAATAGAAAAAATGCCCCGAAATGTCCTATCTTGCAGAGAGCTTATGTGAGATAAGAACTCACACACTTATCTTGGGTTAGTAACACAAAGGTCTCTGTGATCTAAAAAATAATAATTTCAGTGAAATGGTGAGAAGAGCCATGTTAGAGTTGAAGTGCTAGTGGATGAGAGTTTTGGATGTGGGCAAAAGGGCAGGAAATCTACTCTTTCAGAAGTTTCTCTAGGAAGGAAAGGAAAGAGAAAATCAGAAAACTACAGACGGAAGACATGCAAAGAGACCTAAAAAGAAAGAGAAGTTGAGAAATTCTATTACAACATTAAAATGAGAGACTCATCAAATATTAGAGTTGGAAGAAATTTCAGAGGCTCATCCCATCCTCTTCACACACATAATTAAGGTCCACAGAGGCCAAGTTACTTAGATCAGTAACCTCGGTCAATCAGTGGCCACGGCAGGACCAGAGCTGAGGTCTGCACCAACAAGGCACTGCTGGGGTGCAAATCCCAAATACTTTTGTTGAAATAAACAACATTTAGTTTTTACCACTTCATTAACATAAAATACTTGGGAATGCATGCAACTGAAAAACTTTTGAACAAACGAGGAAAGTTGGGCAAAAAAAGAAAGCATGAGCAGTAAAAATGATAATGGAGCTGAAACCGGTTTGGCTCAGTGGATAGAGCGTCGGCCTGCAGACTGAAGGGTCCCAGGTTCGATTCCGGTCAAGGGCATGTACCTGGGTTGCAGGCACATCCCCAGTGGGAGGTGTGCAGGAGGCAGCTGATCGATGTTTCTCTCTCATCGATGTTTCTAACTCTCTATCTCTCTCCCTTCCTCTCTGTAAAAAATCAATAAAATATATTTTTTTAAAAAAATGATAATGGAGTCATAAATGGTAACTGAAGTGTGTGGTTTATGACCTGCTCGGGCTATTATTGGGGAAACAAATTATCTTTGAGTAAAACAAATTACCTCTATGGTGACAGACTGTCCAGTGTGGCTGTGCACTCTCAGTGTGCCTGCTCTTCTACAGTGACCTGTTCCCTTCTCCCCAGATCCGGTAATCAAACCATGAAGCTCTCTGTGCTGGCCATGGACCTTCTAGACTAGAGATCTTGCTAACTACAATCTTGGATCCATCCCAGCAAACTGTCTCTAAATCTGCAGGTGGGGCTATGGAATCAGCATTAGTAAGTCCAGATTAAATTCCTCAGATAATCTGAGACATATTTAAACCACTTCTCTTTATAATGTGAAAAGATCTGTTGTTAAGTAAGTAGATAGTAAGCTAAGACAAATCAAATAAATCAAAGTAATAATCAATTTCTAAAAAAAAAAAAAATCTCTGAGCTGAATTTCTGGGTCTTCCAAAAGTCTTCAGGTTTTAATCAGGCAGAAATTAGAGTTTTATTATGGAGGGATATTAAAATCATCAAGTCTAGAAAGAAAGTCTACTTTAATCCCGATTGGATTTTGATGAGATGCCACTGCCTCCATATTTATTGATGTTTTATCTTTTTCCTAGAGAACTACTCCTTCGTGACATGAACAAAGCTGGATCTTTCTGTTCCTAGTTACTTATCAAACCTCTCGCTACCCTGGAGCCACCCAAGCCCTATAATTTCTCCTCTGAATTTCTGCGGCAGAGCCTCTAGTTGTCTACTATGTCTTTATTTACCTCTTTCTTTCTTCTCTGATAAAAGAACTCCACTTTTTATTCAGGACAGTAAGTTCCTAGCCAAGATCAATTTTTTAGCTTCCTATTAGGAGGAGTCTACATTACTGTCTTTCATACCAATGTAGGTAGGAATGCTTTGTATGACTTCAGAGAAGGCTCCTCAAAAAAAAAAAAAAAAAAAAAAAAAAAAAGCCCTAACCAGTTTGGCTCAGTGGACAGAGCGTCGGCCTGCAGACTGAAGGGTCCCAGGTTCAATTCCGGTCATCAAGGGCATGTACCTTGGTTGCGGGCACATCCCCAGTAGGGGGTGTGCAGGAGGCAGCTGATCGATGTTTCTCTCTTTTTGATGTTTCTAACTCTTTATCCCTCTCCCTTCCTCTCTGTAAAAAATCAATAAAATACATATTTTTTTAGAAAGGACTCCCCTAAGGTGTATGACTTTGCTCTTTCCATCTTCACCCTTTCTGGTGCTGAGAACATAGATATGATGGCTGGAGCATTAGAACCTATATTGAGCAATAGAACAACCTTGGGAATGAAAGCCATACACACTAAACATGGAGAAAATGAAACCCAGAAGCAGGAGAGGCCCTAATAACACTGTTGAGTCATCGTGCTCTCCATGGACTGCCTGCATCCAAGAATCTTTTATGTCAGAGAATGACCTTTTATTTGATCTACTGTGATCAGGTGTCTGTACTTGCTGTCTGTGAGTAGCTTTACTTGATCCTGACCGGTAACTCAGATTTGCATTAAGAAATTGTTGCCCCGACCCTGTGTCTCCATCTTTCTGGTCAGCAGAAGTGTATGTTAATCCTCCTGGTAAGTTCATTGAGTATCTTCTGAGGAAATGTGAGTTGGGGAACTGAAAATTATTTTTCTCTGTAACTCAACTATTTCCTGTCACTACATATTCCTCATCACATAGTAGCTGGCTAATTAGGAAGCTACCATTGGGTATAGGTATCAGGGAGAAGGGGATCCTCCCATCTTTTCTGTTCCAGTGGTCATCTCAACATTTTATATGTATATGTGTGTGTGTCTGTGTGTGTGTGTGTGTGTGTGTGTGTGTGTATTTCATTGATTTCAGAGAGGAAGAGAAAGGGAGAAAGAGATAGAACCAGCAATGAGAGAGAATCATTGACTAGCTGCCTCCCACATGCCCCTACTGGGGATCGAGCCCACAACCTGGGCATGTGCCCTGACCTGGAATCGAACTGTGACCTCCTGGTTCATAGGTTGACACTCAACCACTGAGCAACACTGGCCAGGCTCAACCTCTCTTTCTTGAAGCAATGATTATTTAAACTTTAGACATCATCTGGGAAGAGATTTCAGTGTTGTTCTAAGGCCAAGCAGACGGGAGTTGGTTTTTCTGGCTAGGTGTTTCTGGTCTCCAGGACACTCTCCAGGCTTCCTGTGAATCACAGCAGTAGCATGCCAAGTGAATCCACCAAGTGGGATCCATTGGCCCCCTAACTTAAATGTTTATGCATTTAGCAACAAACAACAAATGCTTCCTGAAAGGGTACATAACTGAAACCATATAAAGCTGATAATAAAATGTAAGGAAACTTGCTATACTCTAAGCTAGTCTTCTGAATTCCAAACAGGAATGTGGATAGAGGTTGCCTCCAAGAATGCTAAATTTCATTTTCGGGTCTCCCATAGAAACTTATTTTTCATCTTTTAAAAAATATTTTCTCAATCAGTCTGACAAATCTTTGCCTTCTATGACCCTGTTTTCTCTTTACTGTAATTTATGTTTGCCCTATAGATTTCAAATATTCATGACCAATGGAAATTCTAAGGGATATTGCCTAAAAAACTCAAGTGGTAACATGCCATAAAACATGTGATGTTTGTATTTCCTTTCAGGATTGAATCAAATAAGACACAATGTTATACATCTTTCAAGACTTGGATGCAGGTTTATATCCTATGTTGTGGGAAATGAATGTATTTAGACAGAAAGTGAGCATTTCTGACCTGAAGAGCACAGGAGAAGTTTCACTAACATCATGAAAAGACATTGCTAGGCCACTAATAGATTTCTAAACTTGATATTGTCCCACATGACATGGGGAGCTCTGCTGACTGGACATGGCCATTGTGTCATATTTGTCTACTCTGATCTTATGCAAAATCCACTTGGCATCAGACATGTTTCTAATACACAGACGTTTGTAAGCACTGCATCTGTGTGGATCCAGAAAACATGAAGAGGACATGAATTAAGAAGGTAGATAAGAAATGTGGATACAAATGCTTTGGTATCTTTGTCAGAGCACAATCTTCAGGACAAGCTTCCTCATACTCCAGCAAGATCTTCTATAAATTATATCCAAAATTTAAGAAGTAATTCACTAATAATTACTAATAATTACTAAGTTGACATTTTCAACACATTCAGCCATAGTTCTTGTCAATACTAAATGCATATCTCTGCAACCTCATGCAATGTCACTGCTGACCTCATAATAGCAGCAATAGAGACTACTCAAGATGTAGTCTTCTCATAAGAAGAGCTTGTTAAATCAGTAAGCAATAAAAGCAGAATTATTGTGTCTATCTTTACAGAGGCAAATTTTTACCTGCTTTACTGCTTTGCAAGCATGTCTGACCTTCCTCCCTCCCTCCCTCCCTTCCTTCCTTTCTTCCTCTCGTTCTTAATAATAACCATTGAGTATCTTCTAAATGCCAGATGATATTCTATACACTCAGTGGTTAGACATGTCCCTTTCTGCACAGAGCTTAATTCTAGTGAAGAAAGATCGACAGTTAACAAATGAATTTACCATCTTTTAATTTTTTATTTTTGTTAATCCTCACCTGAGGATATTTTTCCATTGATTTTTAGAGAGTGGAAGGGAAGGGGAGAGACAGAGAGAGAGAAACTTCGATGTGAGAGAGACACATGGATTGGTTGCTTCCTGCATTTGCCCCAACCAGGAACGGGAATCAAGCCAGCAACCAAGGTATGTGCCCTTGACCGGAATCGAACCCCGGACCCTTCAGTCCACAGGCCGATGCTCTATCCACGAAGCCAAACCAGCCAGGGCAAATTTATCAACTTTGAGATGATGAAAAGTGCTGTGGTGAAATCTAAAGCCATGTAAAGCAGTGTCTTGCCCAGGGAAGGCTGATGCTATTTTGTACATGAGCTTAAAAAGGCCTTTCTAAGAAAACTATATTTGAGCAATGGCCTGACACAAGAGAAGAGGAGGAAGATCCAAAGCAGAGAGCAAAGATCAAGGAGGAGACAATAGATGAAGCCTTTGAGGCAGAAGAATGCTTCGTTTATTCAACTTTCCAGCTCGCAAGAGTTGACTAGGATGAAATTTGGAGGGGAGAATTCAGAGAGACGGTAGACAGAAAATGTCTTTGCTATTTAACTAAGGCAGCTGGGTGACATTATTCTAGGCTACATTACACAGTATATGCCTTTGTGGCTCCCAGCTTTCTCATGGCAACTCAACTTCTGCTTCCTAGCCTTCTCGAATCAGCAGTCAGGATTATTTTCCATGTAGGTGCAGAGAGCCCTATGCCCCTATTCAAAGCCCATATGTGATTCCAATTCCCCTGTGGGCATCCTGGCTCAGCATCTATTCAGAAATCTTTCTTTGTGTTTCTGCTTCTTTTCACATTGTAGGTTTTTCAACATTCAGTTGCGTATTTTTCCATTTTTTATTCCAAGCCTGGCTATGCAGCTATAAATATATGTTTGAGGCATGAAGGTGAATACCCTGTGATAACACATTTTACCATATTTACCTAAAAATAATTGTTTCTTCATGTCAGCTGACTTATGGGTCTATTGGTTTGACTAAATTGCCTATCTTCATGAAAAATCCATTTTTTAAAGAATCAAATTCGCATATTTAAGTTTTATTTAAGGAACTTATAAAAAATTCTAACAAACTGATAAATCCACCATTTAAGATTACAGAAGGTATGTCTTGATCACTGTTCCTTTTTTCTTGCCAAATTCCATAAAATGTTAAAATTTATATAATATAGACCAATATAGTATAAGCAAGATGGGGGAATGTGTGGCAGCCAGATGTCCCAACTTTTCACTTAAAGTATAAGATATATTTGATCATGTCAATAATAATAAAAGGGCTATGTATAAGCAATTTTAAATATGAAATGTAAGAATATTTAAAAAGAAACTAACCCAAATTTGTGCCACCACTCCAGCTGTGCAAATTCAACGCTTTCTGTTTTGTTGGGAATACTAATATAATAAATATAATAGTTAGAACTACATTTTCAACGTCCACAGTAAAGGAAATGGTGAATATGTCAATGGAGCTCAGCTTGTGCCCTCATGATTCATTGAGTTAAGTGCCATAATTTGCTCCACCAGACTCCACAGAAAATAAAACCTAATTTCATCAGAAACATTTACAGACACACCCCGCTAATTCATTTACCACTGAAGACTGGATTTTACTCAATAATTGGCATTGGAGAAATATAAATTTTGGGATCACTAAAGAAATGAAAACATTCACAGGTAACAAGTATTGACAATGCCAACCACAGAAACGGGTGGTAAACAATACCCTGTTTGTAGAAACATTGTGCTATTAATTTAACCGTTTCATGACATGAGGAAGTAAGCTTAAAATCATGCTTTTATCTGGCAAACAAAGGCTCATTTATCCAACATCCATCCACCAAATACTAGTAGCTAATTACTCAATACGTAGTGTTCTCGATAACAAAATCCTGACCTGTCACTTATTAGCTACTGGCCCAGGACATATTAGTTAACCTGTCTCTGGGTTTCCTTAACTATAAAATGCAGATGATGAGAGAACTTCTTTATAGGTTATTGATGGGGAATGAAGAAGTAAATGCAAGGTGTCCCCAAAAAAAGGTATACACATTTTTTTTTCTGATAGCTCAGTTGATGTTTCTTTCTTTTCAGATGTAAACCATTGGAGTTAATAATTATTCAAAGTGTTTATACATTTTTGGGGGGACACCCTATATAGTAGTATACAAGGTGCTGAGAACAGTGCCTGACACACAGTAAGAGTTATGAAAGTGCTACTTACTATTATTCATTGCCTCCTGTAATATGAATGGACCGCTTGGGGACATTATTACTGCCCATGTCGGCATTGTTATGAGAAAGATTTTGGAGAGATTTTCAGGGTCAGTTATCATTACCTAAAAATGTACAAAGAAAGACTGGTGAAAGTCACAGACCAGATTCAATCAATTAATATGTCCTGTTTAATTATCCAATGCAATTTAGAATTACCTTGACATGAACTATGATTCCTTAAGAAACGAACAAAGATCTTAACTTGAAAGATATGGGTTTATATTCCATTAGCTGTTCTAGTAAAACACTGTTTCAATGAAAGTAAATTCTTCAGCTCAGTAGAGTTCCAAAGGCTTCAGATTCCTTCTCTTCCCACTGACTCAGCAGGTAGTTTCATTTTCAGATACAAACACATTAATGCAAAGTACACCAGAACTGCGCTATTTGAGGATGACGCTAACACTAAAATTAGTTGATTGTTTCCGTTTAACACTAATAAAAAATGTTTTCAAATAACCTGAACGGTAATGTCACATTTATAAGAACTACTCTTTTAAGCTTAATTACAAAAGGAGGCAAAGGCAAATGAAAGTCAATAGGGATCGAGGTAATTCCTAATTTTAGGAGGTAAGAATTTTAAATAGCATCCAAAGTGAGAGTTTAGCATTGGTCATGTTCAAAAGACTTTTGTCACCTGGCCAGCATGGCTCAAGGTTCGATTCCCGTTCAGGGCACATGCCCAGGTTGTGGGCTTGATCCCCAGTGTGGGGTATGCAGGAGGCAACTCTCTCATCACTGAGATTTCTATTTCTCTCTCCCTCTTCCTTCCTCTCTGAAATCAATAAAAACATATATTTTTAAAAATATTTTTGTCAACAGAAGTTATTATAATGAAACAAGAAAAAAACATCTCATGAAAATATCCAGCTTCCAACAGGGTAATCAATTACCAAAAACCATGTTAAAATATACCCTCCATGTTTGTTTTTTTAAATAGTAAGCCCTTTAAAATGATTCATAGCATGAGCATTATAGAATTCAAGATCAAACGTAAAACTAACCAATCACTTTGGACAAAATTTTTTACTTGCCTTGTATGCCTAAACAAATGTGTGCATTGAAATGAGTTATCATCATAATTGTCCTCACAAGCTGAGCCCTCGTCAAGGGAACCAGCTCTTGTTGAAAGCTACGTGCCATTAACAACAGAAATTTTTCCTGTTACCTATGTAATCCTTTCAACATCCGTGTGTTAGCGACTAATAACTTTACCAAGAGAAGAGAAAATTGACTTGCCCAAAGTGAAATATCCAGTATCAGCAGTCGTGATTCAAATGAGACTGGAACAACTTACGAGTCAATAAAATATATTCATTTGCTCAAGAAATTAGCTATTTGGGGGCTGGCTTATGTGACAAGAAAAAAAAGTCTTCACACTTCTCTTTCTCTACAAGGAGAATTCAGAGTCCCAGCTCAATCTCTGTCTCTTCATTTAGAGTCAAGATGATGACTGACTGGGAAATGGAGGGGCACCAAATCAACTCTCCTTTGTTAATTTGGAAAGTAGGGAAAGCCATTGGTGGAGAGGACACTGGGCGAGGAGAGAATAGAAGGTTTTACTCAGGTAGATGCTAGTGCACAGGAAGAATTTTCTGAGGTTCTTGCAAGAGAGAAGGAAGGGTTCAGAGAAGCTTCTATAAGACTCTGAGAAAGTCAGAAAAGCAGAATTTTAAAAAATGTTTCCTTTGCATTATGAAAATAATGCCTTCTTATTATTTCCTTAAGAGACCACATTTAAGACTGAAATGTTTGTAAAATTACCTTTATCTTTTTTCCAATCTTGATTCTGCCACTTATTGTTTTTTAATCTTTATTGTTGAAAGTATTGCATATGTCTCCTTTTTCCCCATTGACCCCTTCCAGCCCACACCCATCCCCTGCTCCAGTAAAATTACTTTTAGATACAGGCCTGATATTTCTCAGAATAACACACTAGACTAGGTGAAGAGCAGGTCATGCAGAGACTTGCTTTATTTTGATTACAGAAGACACCTCACTAGCATTGCAATGAACTTTAAATTTTAACATGCCCTTCCATCCCTTTCTATTGCAACCATGTACACCCCCGGCAATGAGTATAGCGCATGGAGCCTAAAACAACCTTATACTCAAAGGCTGCCACCCCTGAGCTTTCTCCTGAAGGCTAGAGACCACCTTTTTGGGGGGAAAGGGAGTTTCTAGTCATCAAATCGTCCCCCAAGCTTTAGAGACTTTAAGAGGTCAGATGTCTGGCAGCAGATGACAGTGGTCTAGAGGAAGATGAAAGGTGTTTCAACCACGCTGGGGACAGAGGAGCAGCCCTCTGGAGGACTTGCACAGTTGTACTCTGTAGGCATCAGTCAGGTAAGTTTTTCAGGAAGATGATGTAACCTCAAGTCAGAAGTAGCATGGGATACCACCCTGGGAAACGATGTTTTATGGGGAAGTTTGTAGAGATGCAGTCTAGTTAAGAACCAATGGAGATACTCCAAGTGAGCAGCAGAGATTGCTGATGAGGCCTGGGTATGGGGTGGAAACAGTTTAGGCTGCTGCAGTACTGGACCACCTGCGCTTGCTCATGCAGCCTGTTCACAACAACACACGGATCCTCAAGGACTTGGTGAAGTCCGTATAGAAGCACTTGCTCCACCTGCCCTACACGCCTGAAGGATTGGGCTCCCTCTTCTTGGCCCTGCACTTTCGTACATCAACTGCCCTCCTACCCAGACGCCACCGGAGCAAGTGCACAGAGGGACACTTTTCACCCACTTCAGAACCATGTTCAAGCAGATCCACTTCAATGCACACTAACAAGGCAGACAGATACCCTCCAAAAAACGATGCTCTTCCTCTTCAACCTCTGTGCTGGTCTCCTTTCCATACAAGCAACTGCCACCTGTGGTTCCATAAACAATGCTGCCTCCATAAACACCATGCCACACATGCAGGGCATGTGAAAGCATATTTAAAGCATCCACTGGGGAGACCTGAAGAAATCTATCTCCACCCTACTCATGAGCAGGTTTTTCTGAAGGAGGGTGGCATTTCACATTAGCTCACTGCCCTTTAGAACATGCTTTCTGCCAAAGGCAGGAAGGATAGAAGCCTGTGAAGAGAATCTCTGACCAAATTCCTTTGGCACAGAGAATTCCTCAAGACTGCCCTCTCCTTGGACAACTCTCATCCGAATTATCCATGTGTTTTCTTGAGAGGGTCTGCTTTTCCTCAGGGCTTTGTTCTGCTTGGCATTCAATCTTGGTTTTTCACTAAAATACTATCTTGCTTCCTGTATTGTCAGGTACCCAGCCCATAGCTAACCCCTCTTTGTGTTACATGATTTTGCCCAGCTACAGACTAACGTAAGTGTTCATAACCTCTTTCTAAACTGCTATTCCGCTCATATTAACTGTAGTTGATTTCTGTTCTTAAAATTAAGAACCATGCCCAATATATTTATGATTGAATGTGTCTCTGTGAGTGAGAGAAAGAGAGAACAAAAATAAAGGTACATTATTAAAGATAATACTAAGCTGTTTCCTGTGGGTTTTGGGGGGTGGGTTCTGTTGGCATGATCTCATTAAAGATTAAAGAGATAATACTAAGCTGTTTCCTGTGGGTTTTGGGGGGTTCTGTTGGCATGATCTCATTAAAGGTTAAAATTTGTGTTGCAGGGTGGGAATTTCATCAAGGCTGCTCAAGTCTGGCAGGGACAGCCCTGGGGAGTCCATACACCTTACCTAAGGTTAAGGAGATAAATAATTCTGTGCCTCTGAAACCTATAACTGAAAAAATGCTATTGCAAATGTACCCTTTATTCTCTTATGTTTGCTTGTTGAATAATGAAAAGTAACCTCTAAGAAATACACTTACTTATACAAAACTTAAACAGATTTGACTTTGGAAGCAATGGAAACAAAACTCGAAAGAGCATCTGGTTTAGAAAGCAACACAGGGACACATGCACAGACAGGAACTCCGGGAGGCCATTTTATCATAAATAAAGAGATTGGCATTAAGCATCCCTTGTGACCTTTAACTATATAGGACGACTGCCATTTCTATCTAAACCATACAAAAAGAAGAATCCAGAGGACTCTAGGTCCAGTTAAAATAATATAAACTAGTATAGTCTCACCAAGGGATTGTTAAAAATCTATGAAATCTGGGAAATGTTCCAGAGTCCAAACCAGAAAGTCTCAGTTTGACACATTTATTGAAAATGTAATATTCTCAGCTAGCATGCACGTGCGACCAACAACAGATTTGGCTAAAGTGTCCATCAGTGTTTTCTCAGAATACAATCCCTAAAAGCCTTTGTTTGTGGATTTTCCTTGTAGTAATAAGCAAAAGATACTTTGGGGGATGGCAACAGGACAAAAACGCCTACATGGGTCAGGGGTGTGAGAAATGAATGAAGGTGGCCCGAAGGTGCAAACTTCCAGTTACAAAATGAGTAAGCCCTGGAGATGAAATGCACAGCATGGTGGCTAGAATGAATAATACTGTATTGTGTATTTGAAAGTTACTAAGACAGCAGATCTGAAGAGTTCTCATCACAAGAAAAAAAATGTGTAGCTATGTGTGGCGATAAATGCTAACTAGACTTACTGTGGTGATCAGTTCACAATATACAGGTATACTGAATCATTATGTTGTACACCTGAAACTAACAATGTTATATGTCAATCACATTTCAATTAAGAAATGGCCTGCCTATTTTTAATAAAGCAAATGTTTACTAAGCCTTTACTTTATGCCAGACACTGAACTAAGCCCTTTCTATCACTTATTTTGCTTTCTTCCCATACAATCCTGTAAGTCAGTTATTCTCATATTCTCCATTTAAGTGGGAAACTGAAGCTTAAGAAAATTAACTCATGTGCCCACAGTTAACCAACTGGAAAGAGTAGAGAAAGAAGGTAGTCTGATACCAGACACTGAGCATATGACATTGGGTAATGCTGCCTCACTTGTTTCAATGAATAATACAGGCATATTCTTTTATAGTCCCATTCTTATTATCTTTTCTTTCCCATTTCTTCACTTTCTACTCAAATCTGGGGACATGAGCTATTCCACTTAGCAAATTATTAGAGTAAGAAACATATTTGTCATATCTATGTTTTTCCAGAGAATAGTAGTCACAATTTTATAACCATTCTCATAACTGTTTTAACATAAAAAAATATTTTAAGAATACTAATAACAAATAAGAAATAGTAAACTTAACTTTAAATTGCCATCTTCCAATAGTTGGCCATTTCTTCCAATGAGTATTTCTAACACTAGTAATTGTATTAAAAATAATACCTTTTCAATTCATTTGGTAAGTGTAATGATCAAAAGTCATGATTTTAAGTTGCTTACCACATTTTTCTAAAATACAACTTATTTCCCTTTAAATTCTTCCTGACTGCTAATTCCCCACATAATTTTTGAAATTGAGGGTATGCCATGTTTCTTGGGTTCCAAAATTTAAAATGCATCAAAAATGCATCTGAGGTTGCTAAGCAGTAAATTAAAGTTCTTTTCAGGTAGAGACAATGAGAAACTTAAAAGATCAGTTATGTCTGCAGGGGGGAGACTGTCCTTGAAAGAAATAAAGGAAGCATAACGAGTAATTTATAATATATCTCTTGGGCTCAACAATATTAATTTGTCTTAACCATCTTTGAAGTCCTGACCAGAGTGACACTTTCCTGGGTGCATTTTAATTAGCGTGTTACTGTCTCAACAAGCGCCCCAGAATTCATCAGAGAACACACGATTACCTCCAGAGCATTTGTCATGGAATATATTACCATCTGAAATTGATAAATTTGTGCCCATATGAGAACAAAAAGTCTAGGACTTGTAAAAAATTAGAAAACTCTTTCAATCACAGTTCACAATACCCTCAATGATTCTTAATATATACATATTGGGGGGGGGAGCATTTTGTGGAAAGAGGTAGAGGAAATATTTTCCCATTAGTGTCTTAACTATTGAGATTCTACATCAATAAGGCTTTCAACAGCTGAGTATTCCAAGTGTCTTTCACCCCCCAAAGTCCCATCTTTTTCATCATTTTAAGTATTGAATCATTCTCACTTGTGAAAAAGCCATCTGCTAAAAGCAATAATTTTAGGAACAATGTCCCAAAGCAGCTTCCCAGAGCTAGCTGCTGGCAGCTCTGGCATTTGGGAGCATAATCCTTTTCATTGAAATCAGCCCTCATAGGTACACGTTTCTAGATCCTCAGAGCATCATGAGCTCCATATATTTATGATGAAGGTCAAACTAGCAAAAAGACATTTAAACTGAAATTTAGCTGATCCTCTTATGCAACCGTATCATTAAATTTCAAAGTCCAAATAATCAAGAATATGCTGCAAATCTTAATGAAAGCCTAACGTTCATCTTTTAGAAACTATTAACATCCATGATTCACAAGAAATCGACTGAGCACAAATTCCCTAAATCATAGACGAGTGATCCATCCATCTTCTCCTTCAGCCTGATCTGCACACCTCCTCCCCTGCAATGCACATTTAAAATACTTAGACCGGCCCTTACCACTGAGTTCCTTGGTCATAGGACCATTGTACAGAGTGGAAAAAAATGCCCTAGAGCAGCCATGGGCAAACTACGGCCCGCATCCGGCCCTTTTGAAATGAATAAAACTAAAAAAAAAAGACCGTACCCTTTTATGTAATGATGTTTACTTTGAATTTATATTAGTTCACACAAACACTCCATCCATGCTTTTGTTCCGGCCCTCCGGTCCAGTTTAAGAACCCATTGTGGCCCTTGAGTCAAAAAGTTTGCCCACCCCTGCCCTAGAGCCATGGTCGGCAAACTGCCGCTTGTGAGCCATATGCGTGGCTCTTTGGCCCCTTGAGTGTGGCTCTTCCTAAGCCTTAGGAGTACCCTAATTAAGTTAATAACAATGTATCTACCTATATAGTTTAAGTTTAAAAAATTTGGCTCTCAAAAGAAATTTCAATCATTGTACTGCTATTTGGCTCTGTTGACTAATGAGTTTGCCGACCACTGCCCTAGAGTGAAACACCTGGTTTTGAACTCTTAGTATTCATATGATACTGGAAAAGTCATCTAAGTTTTGCAAAGTAAAGGGAGTGTCCTAAATGAATTATAAAATGCTTTTAAAATTGAAAATATTATGACTAATTCTTTATTATATTTGTCATTTCAAATAATTATACTTATCATGTCAAATAAAATAATGCAAAGATCAAATTCTGAATGAGTTATAAATCTCCACACAGTTAACATTTGACCATTAGATTGGATTTACATCTCTAAAATTCAGTATATTTTGAGAGATAAACCCAAGTAGAAATGTACACTGTATCTAAATTCTTCAGGCAGCGCTTTGCTAAAGGAACTGAATATTTTTTAACAAAGGACTAAAAAAAAGTTCATTTGCCATAGACTTTAAAAAAAACTCCTTTTTTCTAAAAGGGTAGCAGATGCATTTAGTGAAAAGAATATCTACAAGTGAGGTGAGCCTGGGGTAAAAAAAAAAAATCATTAGTTTATTCAGAATATTTTTAATTTTTGTTTAAAAAATTATTGAAGGAAAAAATGTATCTACAAGCAAATACTCAGGAAAATGAGATTCTCACTGATCTTAGTTTTTGAATCTTAGCTGATTGTCTCCTTTGATCATGACACATGTAAAGGAGAAAGTTATATGCTGTTATAAAACATTTTTAATTATATGGCTGCAGAGTTATTTGACATACATTTGCTTCCTGTTTTGACATCCTTATATTAAGAACAAGTTATACTGATAAGTAATATTACAACTTATGTAGGAAAAAAACTTTAGAAAGCCCAAATGCTACTTTAAATGTAGTCACTATTTCAAATGCAATCATGGGAGAATTTTATCTAATTTTGGTTTTGAAAATTATGAATTGACTATATGTTAAAGAAAACATCAATTTTTATACTACAGAAATATGAAAAATAATCTCCATCTAATAAAATTATTAAATTTTCTATAATTGAAGTCTTCTTATATTTTCTTAGAATGACATTAAAAATCATTTCTTCTCCCAATATGCCTACTTTGTCTATCATACCTGAACAATTTGCCTTTTTATAAGTACTGGGAAAATACCTTCTAGCCTCTCCCCACTTCCTCCTTCATTCATGATCTCAGAAACATTAGTGACTTAGCTGTTGAGTTTAGGGAGAAAAACTGGCTGCGTGTGGCTTAGCCTTTTTCCTTTTATTAGACAATCTGTACTCAGGCACAGACACGCATCCACCACTGCCCCTCCACTGGGTGAGCAGTGAGAGACCTCCATCTGCAAGGTGACAAGCATGCGAGGTGCGGTGGGGATTTAAATGCATCCACGAAGAATGAAAGAAATTGTGATCTAATAAAGCAGATGTGTGTTTTCCACTTACATTACTTCCGTACCAAATTTCTCAATTAATTTGGTCCTCCAAGAAGAAAGGTTTGCAAATCACCAAGACTTCATCAAGAAAATAGTAAAGCTAAAATTTTCTAAGGATATAGGTGTAAGATATACCTTGATACTATGAAGAATGGAATTACCTTTTTAGAAGGAAGTATAAGTGACTAAATTTAGGCACAATTAATCAGTTACTTCAAAAGAAGTCAACTCTCTTTGAAAATAATCATAACACCATTATCATTTTGATCACATTTCTTTGAGAATTTTAAAATGCCCTCCACATGCCTGTTAATTAAGTTATTAGTCTTTACAACATACTTGCAAGGTAATAGTGAATGTTAGAAAATGGGAAAAGATCATTTTCTTAAGCTAAAAAGTATTGGCTCTAAAGGTATACCTAACCATGCTACATGTTTTCATATAGTATGTGATTTCATTTTCCTGGTTTTTTTATTTAGCAAGCTATAAATATTATCTGAGAGAATAGTAAGAAAACTGGTAACATTTTAAGGGGATCCTGAAACCAGTAACAACACATGATTTTTAAAGCCATCATTGAAAATAAAAACACAAAGCTGACATGAATTTTTGAACAAATAAAATATCAACAATATTCACATAAATATTATGATAAAATGTATGCTCTCATTTCTGGCAAAATTAAAACCACTCAATAAAATTACATCCAAATGTATACATCTATATCTGGACAATTTTAAATCACTCAATAAAGCATATTCGTAAGAAACAATACTAAGATACTGATACTTTTTCATGTGGTATCTAGTCTCCCTCTCTGGTCTTCCCGTTGACCATGTCCTTGTGCAGTATTCTTTACTGCAGTTGGTGCTGGCCCTGTTCTTGCTTCTGACCAACAGGAAAGCCCGGCCAGGAGAAGACTTGCAGTTTCTAACTGGGCCTCTCCGAACACTTATGCTGTGATGCAGCCTCTCAGGTCCCAGCCACAATTCTATGCAAAACCCAGACCACACAGAGGTAACCTAGGCTATCGTCCATATTGAGTCACTTGAGCTCACAGCCCAGGCTGAGGGATATTAAGAATGTTAGTTGCCAGGGATGAGTGATACCTCTTGGACGTTCAGCTTAATTAAGCCGTTAATGTCCCCAACTGTCATCTGATGGCAACTGCGTAAGAGAACCCAAACACTCAGCTGAACCCAGTCAAGCCACACAATCATGACAGTTAATATTTTTCTTAATTTTGTTTTTAGCTACTAAGGTTTCAGATGACTTGTTATGGAGCTGAAAAAAACTAGAAGAGAAATTGGTAGCTATAATGTGGTAATACAACTGAAAACAATTTAAACTACAAAACATTAGTTTTAGGATTGGGTGGCTAACGAAGGCTAGAAAAGCTTCAAGTTTGTTGACAGAAGCTGCAGGGACAGTAAGGACATCTTTCTTGGAAGCTGGATGAAAGATTACCTCTATTATATAACGGCGAAAAGTTTACTAAAACTGCTACCTGGGTTAACATGGAAAACATGAAACATTCTAAATAAATTGGTACCTATGGCCAAGATTGGTACCAATAGCTCTATGTAACTGTAAGGTATCTAGCTAATAACCATCAGAGAAACAAGCTAAAAAGAAATTGTTCCATATTCAAGCAAAACTTAGAGGAAATAGAAAGAAGTCAGAAGTTTCGAAGTTTTAAAAAAAGCATCACATTCTCAGCCTCTCTTGATGGAAAAAGGCTCAGAGTTAGAAATATCCCTGTGATAAAGACCATCTCAGGAATGTGGCTGTAGAAATCTTTGTTAAAGTTCAGAAAGATTTAAGGACCATCTTACAGACCTGCTCAAGTAGTCAAAAACACTGCTAAGAATGTTAAAAGCATTGATCCAGCACATTGTGGCCAGGACAGACCCCTGTCTTAAAGAGAACTGTAGCCATGGCTTTTGTCTAATGAGTGAATTCTATGATATTCATAGGGAAACCACAAGGGTGTTTAAGAATACAGTATCTGAGAAAAAGCTGTTAGCTTGCACCAAAATAGACAGAGAAGGTTCAAAATGAAACAGCTCCTTTGGGCCCTGACCCACTTAGAGGTAGGAATCAAGCTGAGGAAGCTATAAATTTAAAAATTTCTTGTAAAAAAGGAAGGTTGATGGAGAAAGTAGAGTCAAGAGTCCAGGTGGTAGAACTAAGAGCCTAGAAAGAGATAACAACCAGCCAAGAGCCAAGGAAAGTAACTTCCAGGGAACAGTGATGAGATCTAGCCAATGAAATGGTGGTGCGTGTCTGGCTGGATTTGAAAATTGCTATGTATGGACACAGACAACAGTGTGATGATTACAGGGGGGAAGGTGTTAGGTGGAGGTGGAAGAGGGCATAGAGAGGATAAATGGTGATGGAAAAAATAAAGAAAAATAAAAAGAAAATTGCTGTGAACAGGTTATTGCTATGTGCTCTCATTCTTACCACTTTGAAATAAGAATGACTATTGCACTTATCCAACCTTATATCGCCATTGCACACTGGGCGTACATTTTCATTGAGATGAATTCACATTGAGACAAATAATATTTTGGAAGTAATATACCAGAAACCAAGTGTGTGAGGCTGAATAATGTCTTTGTAACTATTCCCTAGTTCCCAGAACCCATGAATATGTGACCTTACATGGCAAATGGAGCTTCCCAGATGAGCATACAGATCTTGACACTGGGAAATCACCCTGGATTATCTAGGTGAGCCCAAGGTCATCATAAAGGTTCTTGCAGGAGGGAGGGTAGAAATCAGGAACAACTACAACAGCAAAACCACTTTTCACAACACAGCTGGCTTTGAAGGTGAAGCAAGGACTCCCAAACCAAGGAATGAGGTGGGCTGAAGAAACTGGAAAAGGCAAGAAAACAATTCTCCCTGAAGTCTCTAGAAGGTATTCATCCTTCCAATCCCTGGGTAGTAGATTTATAACCATGATAACCACAAGAGAGTAAATGTTTCTTGTTTTAAGCCACTCAATTTGTACTACTTTGCCCCAGAAACCAGAATTCTTATATTCCTACCTTGCCCAATCTCACAGTCCAGCCTGCCTCAGCGGCCCTGGATGGGGTAGCTGTGGTCGGCTTGGGTTCTATTTCTAGTCTGCGGCTCCAGGTCTAAATCTGTTTACAAAATGCTTCCTCCTTACATCTCTATCTCCAAGAAGGTATTTCATATGTGTCCTCCAACAATTATGGCATGTCACTTACTAGGAAATGCCCACTCTCTACTTGTTTTTCTCTGTCTCATTTCTATCTTTTGTTAACAAAACCATTAGAAAAAAACACACACAAATTTTGGTTAAACCCAGCAGATTAAACATGTTGTATAATTGTACTCCCTCTGCATGGGAGTTGTCAACATATTTTTGGAAGCTGAAATGAACACTGATTAGCAAACAGGAAACAAATAGAAACCTGCGGGACTGTGGTAGATGCCAGTCAGGCCTAGGGTGTGTTGTGTGTAAGGAAGTGGAACTGGAGCCAAAAGCCAGAATTGAAGCAGAAAACTCAAGAAAGGGTTAGCGGGTTAAGAATGGTAAAGCTTTCTAAGATGTATGACCCTAAAAATTCTAGGTAAACTGAACAGTGAAATAATTGTTTTTGCTCTTCCTTCTCTTGTGTTTGCAAAGTAAAAAAATTACTTTTGCTTCACTATCCACTTTCCGATACTCGCTTTTCCCTCTGTGGCCAGGTGCCTTCTCCCAGCACCAGCCTTCTCTCACTCAAGGTAACAACATAAGCACCTCCTGTGCAGGGTCTGAATGGAGGGACAGCAGTGAAGGTAAACAGTGGCCTCATGGTTTGTTTTGTCTCTAGAACATGGTTCCGCTTCTTTCCTGGGCAAAGCTAAACAAAACGAAAGTATAAATAAGAATGTTAAGTTTGCCTTTATTGGGAGACTTTACTTATAGAAAAATCTTCATAGTAAAAGTCTCAGATTATTGCTTTGATGGCTTTTGCCTTCTAGGAATGTGATTGCCTCTGGAGTCACTTTCCTCAGAAGTGACGGTAAGAAGGCCAAGGATTAGAGTCAAGAATTGGATTAAGCAAAACACAAACAAACAAAAAACTCATAGGCAGACACCATTATGATGATTACCAGAGGGAAGGGGGTAAATAGTGATGGAAGGAGACCTCACTTGGGGTGGTGAACACACAATACAATATACAGATGATGGATTATAGAATTGCACACCTGAAACCTTTAAAATTTTATTAACCAAAGTCACTCCAATACATTTTTAAAAAACCCAACTACTGTCATCTGCTTTCTCTTCTGTTCTATCCCAGCACGTATAATTTTTTTCTGAATCTGTGGTTGCATCCCTTTTCTCGTAATTAATCTGGTGTTTGGTTATTCATTTCTGTGCTCTATTGGACTAGCTAGAAGTTGCTATTTTATTCTCTTGTGTTTGAAGAACAGCAGATGGCTTTTTTTCTTTCAAAAACAGTTTACTCATAAAGGAGTATAAAAGTTAGTTACAACAGAAAACAAAAGGGCCCAGGCCAGTGTTCAGTGGTTAGAGCATCAGCCTGAGGACTGAAGGGTCTCGGTCTCGGGTCGGGAGAGGCAACCAATTGATGTATCTCTCTCACATCCATGTTTTTCTCTCTCAGATGGAATTTTATCATTTCTATTCAACTGCTTGGATGTCTCATAATACATGAATTACTGCTATAATTTTTAATAATGAATTAATTTATTTTATTTTTCCTTAATGTTTAATGTTAAATGATTAGTCCACTTATTTGCCTGCTGTCTTTTTAGTAATGAACATATTTGTTGTTAAATTCACTTCTGATTATTGCTCTTCTTACTCTGTAATAACTGTTGAACGTGTCCTTATTTCAAAGTCAATGAAAAGATGTTTCACCATCAATGTCTTTACAATAATAACAGAAACTTAGTCCCAACATCTATCCTACTAGTAATATTTGAAAAATTCCCTCATGCAACATGACTAAGGTAGTCAGACACAATATTATAATTAGTCCATTCTATTTATTATTATTAGCAATACAG
Source organism: Myotis brandtii (assembly GCF_000412655.1). Taxonomy (NCBI): domain Eukaryota; kingdom Metazoa; phylum Chordata; class Mammalia; order Chiroptera; family Vespertilionidae; genus Myotis; species Myotis brandtii. The sequence continues at coordinate 2,261,953 of NW_005367809.1, read as the reverse complement.
ATACAATAGTCAGTCACAAATAAATGACCTATAAATTCTAAAAATTTCCACCAATGTCACTTATGCTATCACATTACTTTGGTACTTGAATATTTAATACTTGGTCTTTGTAACCAATTTTCAGAAGGATATATAATCCATCACACAAAGCAAAGGTGTACACTTTATGTGAGATCCAGATCACAAGTATAAATTTTTAATTCCATATGTACTATTCAAAAATAAAATCTCTAGTCAAAGTAATAAAAAAGAATAGTGTACTCAATCAATTGGAACATTTAGAGTCAGAATGACCTAGGAATGTTTTGTAGCCTCTTTTACATCTCCTTATTCATCACTATCAAATCTAATCTTGGTTCAATCACCTAGACCTGGCCTTTTCCACCTGCCTGACAGACGAAGGACTCTCAAACTCTGATTACACCTTAAAATATTTTAAATGATTTCAATGGGGAACTCTTAAATGATATAAGTTCAGGCCCAACCAATTAAATGAGAACTAATTCCTGAGATGATTCTAATGTAAGCATCACGTTATATTCTTTGAGGTGGTGTGCTTCAAGCTGGTAACTATAGTCTCAAGTACAAAATAATTAACCAATATTCAAACAGAAAACTTTGCATCCTATATAATAAAACCTTACTATGCAAATGGACTGAACAGCAGAATGACCGGTTGCTATGACACACAGTGACCACCAGGGGGCAGACACTCAACGCAGGAGCTGCCCCCTGGTGGCCAATTCGTTCCCACAGGGGGAAGGCGCTCAGCCAGAAGCCGGGCTCACAGCTAGGGAGCACAGCCGCGGTGGTAGGAGCCTCTCCCGCCTCCGCTGCTGGTGGGCGGTAAGGAGCAAGGGGTCCTGGACTATGAGAGCCCCAGACTGTGACAGGGACATCCCCCAAGGGGTCCCAGACTGCGAGAGGGCACAGGCCTGGCTGAGGGACCCCCCATTCCAGTGCATGATTATCATGCACCGGGCCTCTAGTGTACATATAGACACTTATACATATACATGTCTGTGTGTGTGATGTGATATCATATACTAGTACAGCAGTTGAAGAGTACTACTAGTATGAGTTCATTATGATCCAAAGGGTGAAGAAATGAGATGAGTTCAACTTCATGAGGATGAGCGGTCCTTAAAAGAACAAACTATCTCAACAAGACTGGAGTATTTCAAGTAGAATGCAGCTACTGAGAAAATCTCTGTGAGCAATAACGTTTGACATTATGAAGTGTATACAAAAGCAATATGTGATAAAGTCAGGCCTGCAAGGAGCTTATAACTTAGATTGAGATACAAACATCACATGGAGAAAATCATTACAAGTCAAATTCTAACTGAACAATACCAAGTAAGGCTGAAAAATAATCCAAACAAGTGGTAATCCAGAGTTAATTTGAGACATGGCCAAGGGACTTGTGGACGAAGAGGCGGTATTATGTAGCTTAAAGGATCATTAGGATTTAATCAAGCACAGAGAAGCAAGAAGCACATTTCAAATAAGGGCCGTGTGTATACTGAGAAACTGAAGTCATGGCCTGTCTTAGGACACCCTGAGAAAAACAGGTAACAGTGATACAAACATGGAGATAAGATAAAACCAGAAATCCAATTATGTCTAATACTTAATATGGTGATTTTTTTACCAACTTATTTACTAGTTCTGAGCTCTGAGTCACTCAAAAGACTTTATATAGGGTCAAAAACATCTATTATATGGGATTATAATTCAGTATGTATGTGTGTGTATATTTAATAAGTATTTAATAATTCAGTATTTAATAATTCATTTAACATACATATATTATTTCACTTATATATAATACATAACACTTAGTTCAAAACAATTTCAGAAATTATAAATAAAAACAATAAAAGAGATTATACTTCAGTTCAACTGCCTTCCCTTCAAAACTAAAATACTTTTTTGCCTCAGAACTTTATTTTGCTATTCCTGTGTCTTTTTTTCTTACTGCATTTTTTCCTGTTACTGTCATGAATAAATCCTTTCTATACTTCATTTCCAGTGCAGTGTCTCCTCTTCAAAAAGGCCTTTGCTGACCTCCACAGCAGCTCATGAAGCATGCCCGTCAGTTGCAAACCAGTCCCACCTGCTTCCCTTACCATAGTCAGCACTGTGGGGGTGGGTATGACCTTAGGCCAGCCGTGGGCAAACTATGGCCCGTGGGCCGGATCTGGCCCATTTGAAATGAATAAAACTAAAAAAAAAAAAAAGACTGTACCCTTTTATATAATGATGTTTACTTTGAATTTATATTAGTTCACACAAACACTCCATCCATGCTTTTGTTCCAGCCCTCCGGTCCAGTTTAAGAACCCATTGTGGCCCTCGAGTCAAAAAGTTTGCCCACCCCTGCCTTAGGCCATGCCTGTTTGCCCAGTCTCAAACTCCAATGTAAATGCCAGGTAGATGGGACCAGGTTGCCTTGCACACCAGTGAGCTTGGAGCCCAGCACAGTTCTCAGCTCAGAGAGATACCAATAAGAAGTGTTCAGTGGACAAATAAAATCTGCAATCATCTAGCCATCTTGACTCTCGGTGTTTAAACTATATTGTTTTGGGCCTTTTCCCCCGCTTTGCCCTGACATAATGGTTTAAGGACCCGTATCAGGGATAACCTCGGTAAATTACCGATATCCCGCATTATTCTATGACTGTAAAGGGACGGGGAATCTTCCTTCTCGGGACCTCCTGGCTGGCCTGTGGAGTGAAGCTGTGTCCCCAGACCTCCATGCAGCGTGGAGAGCCTAGCCCAGCACCCGGCAGATCTTAACTAGCACATGGACCTCCTTCAAGGTGGGACAGAGCTGTGGGATCACTGATCCGTAGGATCCAACTTCAAGCTGAGAGTATTCAATGAAAACTAATGTAATGAAATATAAACTTACAGTGACTAATTGTGTATTCCTCTGATTTCAATAAAAGTATCCCCATTTGAAACAAATGGGAAGATGGTTGTAGCAGAGGAGAGGGATGCCTACAAATGTCTAAATATAGGGAATGTAGAGTCATTTTAACGTGATTTCCTGCTTTACAACAATGTTAATGCTGTATATTTTATTTTATTTTAAAACAATAGTTATCCTTATTTTGTGCTTTTTGTTTTTTCAACTTCATTTTTATTGTTTACACCATTACAGATGTCCCCATTTCCCGCCCCCTGCCCCTTTACCCACCTCCACCAACTCCCGTCCCCCTTCCCTCTGGACTCACTGCACTGTTGTAAATGACCCTTGAAGTCTGTAAGTGCCACAATCAGAACTTTATGCCTTGAGTGGTAGTTACAGCAGAAGTAGAAATACATTTCTTTAGCTTTTCAAGAACTCCCACCAGTTTCTACACTATTGCTACTAATGCAGCACTTAAGGTAGTTTTAAGGGCTGGGAGAGACAGGTACTTAAGAGAATATGCCTGCCTTGTGTGGCCAGTGAACTTCCATAAACCCTGCAGGAGTCCTGGCCATCCCAGTAAATCAAAGGCTAATGGGTGTTCCTATTCATTAACATTGTAAAGTTGCCTTAAAAGATCCTCTCAAACAGTCCTTTAATTCTCAGTGGAATTAAAGATAATTTCTGGTCCTTTTATAATCATAAAAAAATGTAATTGAAATAAATATATTTTCTCTATATATAAAAGCCTAATATGCAAAGTGTCCCTGTGGGAGTTCAACCAGGAGCTTGATTGCTCACTATGACATGCACTGACCACTGGGGGGCGGCGCAGAATGAAGGAAGGCCCTGGCCGCCAGCTGGAAGGCCCCAATCGGCCCTGATCACCGGCCAGGCCTAGGGACACTATCTGTGCACAAATTTCATGCAGTGGGCCTCTAGTTTAAATATAAAAATTGAACATTTCCAGGACAAGTAAATGGGCTTTTTAAAAATCATATTGTCCCCAAATCCTTGATCAAATGTAGTTCAATTATTTTGAAATTATGCACATGTACTCCTCCCAGTCAGTGTATAGGAATGAATTGGGCTGTTGGTCACTTTGACACTGAAGCCCAGGACATCTATTGGTTGTGTTCTGGTTTTTTTGTTAGCCAGGGATGTGTTTTTTAAAGGCCTGTTTAGGCTCACAGAAAAGCAGGGATCAATAACACTGATTTTAGACATAGCTCCAGCCAGCCATCTAATAGAATAATACTGGTCATTAGAAGGGGCTATGCTAAAAAAAGATTTTGCAAAGACTCAGTTATGGGAAAAATATTTCAAAACTAATGTTCCTATATCTAGTGGCCTGCAAGTACAGAAAAATAGTTCTAAATTAATTTTTTAAATAACTACTGAGATTTTAAAAACTAAACTTTAAATGTAAGTTGTGAAATACCTAAGATTATGCATATGCATGTTTTTATTACATTGAAAAGCTATTATTTTTAAATTATAGCTTTTATTGTGCTCCTAAGGAGATAATGTATTAATAAAATATTAAAAAATTTTATGTCAGCATTGGTGGGAAATTCAATGGAGACATTTTTATGAGCTTTAAACATTCATTTTTACACCTTTTTCTCCTTTGCATGATCAGAGTTAACAACTTACAACTTTCCTCTTTCCTTGCATCCAAAACATCAGCACAGCTCCTTAGCTTTACCTCCAAAATTAGGTAAAATTTAACTCAAATATCCATTGCTATAATCAAAGACCTGGACTACTGTTAACAGTATTCTATTGGCTACTTTGCTCCCATTGTCAACACCCAAACAAAACACAATACAACGTCTTCAAACAATAGGAAAAATAATTTATCTAAACCAGAAATTATATTTTACTTCTCTGATTAGAAGAGCCTCCAGATGGCTCTTTATTGACATTGAAATGCAATCCAAGCTTCTTAATAGCTCAATAGGGGCTATGATATTTAACCCTTACCTCAATGTTCAAGCCTTTGGTCCCATCTACCATATCCAGCCACACTGATTTATATTGTGTCCCCTTCATTCTCAAGGTCTTCTAACTTATTGTTTTATCTACTTGGGATGTTCTTCCCCTGGAGCTTATAAGGCTGCAGACTTCTTATCATATAAGTAAGTTCAAGTCAAACTAAGACAATCATCTCATGCCAAATATACACTTAGCAGAATGTTCTATAGGTAAGTATTTAAGGACTTTGGCTCTGCCAATGTATACTGGACTCAAATCTTAAGTCTATCACTTACTTATGTAAAGATACATACAAATTAAAAATAAGAGGCTTAGTTCTTCCTTTAAAATACAAGGAAAGTGATCTCTCTTTTTCTTAGAGCATTTACTTTAGAAAACATGTAATTGTAAGTTCTTTCACTGTCTCTAAAATGTATGCAAGTTTTATAAAAGTGAAATAAGCCTTCGCCAGCTTTACTACCTCAGTATGTCTTTCTCAAGGACCTGGGAACCATCTCTTTGATATGGAATCATCAAGACAGGATCCCTATCTCCCAGTTTCTTTGGAAGGTTAGAAACCTAACTTCAGCAGGTGCCATACTCCAATTTGCAAAATTACTTCTTGTCATAAAGATGCGTTTATTTCCCTTTGCATAAAGCCAATTAGCTAACGCAGATGGGTGAATCTAGGGTGAAGTATGTGTGACAAATGGTGCTGTCAAGTCCTGTTACTCAAGGACTAGTTACTGCAACATGTATGTTATGGGTTATCTGCTTGGCTATATCTAAGGTGAGATTGCTTTCTGCCTTCGCAGTCTCTTAGTAGATTGCCTGTGATGCGCACTGTGTTCTGGTTCAATGCTTACTCAATACCATAATAAAACTGTTTTCTTTCTCTCCTACTTTTATAGAGAGCTTTTCTGGCTTAAAAAGATTTTTAAATAATTATTTTCTCAATACTTACTAGCTGTAAACTAGCAAGTTACCTAACATTTCTGCCTCATTCTCCACATATGAACAATGAAGAGTAATAAGACCCCCTAAGTCCCTTTAGGGAGACAGATAAATTAAATCATGCAAAGAAGTGTAGCTGATACAAGGAGAGTGTTTGATAATTACTGAGGGCTGTTACCCATCAGCATAATACACTCCCCAGTAATAGAAGAAATCGCCTTTATTCACTTGAATGTGTACAGTTTATCAGCTGTCTCCCCCCGCAAAAAAAGTTGTGCCTGTTTCTCCTTCTCTGCATTTCAAGTGCCTCCACATAAACATCAATAAATACTTATCTACAGACTAAACTTGAAGAAACAAACTAGAAGATGACAAAGAGTAGTAAATAGGAACCGTTTTCTCTACTTTCTTTTTCACTTGAGAGCCATATAGATGTTTTTAATATTTTATAAATATTTGTAAAATGTTTTTGTTTTCTATATATATGTAAATATATAAAATTATATATAAAAATTCTAAATCATGCCTCTGTGGCCATTTATTTTTAGAAATAAAGACAAACTTTTAATAGCTTATGAAAATTATGTTTTTTGATCACCAATAACAGAATAATATATTCTGTATACCTGCTTTTAAAAGAAGAAACATAATATACTTTAAACAATAATAACTTTTGGAAAGTTTCAGTTTTTAAGGAAATGTTTCATTATATGGAAGATTCACTTATATGGAAAAATATCTTATTTCAAAGAAGAACAAATATATTGAGTATTGGATGTGTCATTTGAATGCATTTTGTCCTCAATTACAGACATACACATGCATGTACATGTTAAATGTGCATGTATACATACACTGAGATTATTATGACCGGCCAGATTATTATGACCACCCCATCCGTACTTCGTTGGGCACCTTTTGCCTTCAGTACTGCGGCGATTCTTCTTGGCATTGACTCCACGAGATGTTGAAAGGTAATGCGAGGAATCTGACACCATGCCTGATGAATAGCACTGTCCAGTTCTGTGAGATCTGATGGTTGTGGAACCAGCTGCCTGATGGCTCTTTTAACTTCATCCCACAAATGCTCAATTGGATTGAGATCTGGTGATTGTGGGGGCCACCTAAGCAAGGTAAAGTCTCCCTCATGTTCTTGAAACCACTCCTGCACAATACGAGCACCGTGGCATGGCGCATTGTCTTGTTGGAAGAAGCCATCTCCATTGGGATACGCCATCAACATGATAGGATGAACTTGATCAGCAACAATACTTAGGTATGTTGTGCTATTCGGACGTTTATCATGATCTGGCCTTCTAGCAACTTCAGCGCGAAATTATAGCTAATTTGCCTACAAAGGTCAGGTGGTCATAATAATCCAGCCACTCGGTGTATATGTATAGATGCCTATTAGCAAACACTTTGAGTTTCAGAAACAAGAAATTTGGGTTCACAAATACAAAACAGAATGAAGTTAAAATTCTACTCACATTTCAGTGATGCAGACTTTACTGTTTAATGAAAATTCAAATGAGCTAACGCTTAGATGAATAATGCATGTCTTTATACACTGCATGTACTAAAAATCCCTTAGATAAATGAGTTATAAATTTCAGCTCAATTTCAGCATTTGGTAGTACAGTATACCCTTTATGGGATGTAAAAATTGGTTATTGTTTCATAGCAGTTAAAAGGCCCCATTTATAAACAAAATAGTAACATAAAGTAAGTATTTTTAGTAGCTATTTCGGAATGCCTTCCGTGATCATTGTATTATTCACATAAGAGAATTTTGACACAGTCGTCACTACTGGAGATTAAACCAGGTACACCATACTCCTATCTCTCTTCAATTATGTCTTTTTCCTCTGTCAAATTCATGGGTCTATTTTCAATTTTTGAATTTATACTTTTTTTTTACTATGGAGGGAAAAGTAAGGAGTTAGCTAATACATAATTTTTAAAAACGTAACTTTGAAAAATTTTTTGACTTAAATATTACAACTAGCTTTTGCTTTCACATAAGCCTTGGAGGTTGTGTGTTGTTACAATTGGCAGAGAGATGTAAGAACTCCAATTTCTTACTTCCATCTCCTTTATAGCAGCAGCTTCAACTAAGGAAAATCAATGTCCAATTTCTTTTGGATTAGAGACACACATTAAACCTCCTCTAACATTCCTTGCTCAGTGTAGCTTCTAGACTTCCTATCAGATGATTTTTCCTGCAGAGGAGGGATGTAAATGCTTTATGCAGTAGTACCTATGGCCAAAACGAGCTGTTATTGTTGTTTGTAATCTATGCTCAGATCACTGTATGCTAAACATGCTTCATGTTATCTGCATGGCCATACAGCTTCTAAGGGAAACACGAAACCAACATAACCCACTGAAAGGTGTAGCTTTGATGGTCATATATTTTGTTGCACAGACATAACTTTTAGCTCTACTAAAGCTAATTTGGCCAATGTTTGGTCCCTTGAGAAAAGCTTGATTTGAAAAAATGAACTAGACTTATGAAATTTTCTCTCATTAATCTGAACTAAGAAAATGAATCAGCTGATTAGCAATGGGTGTCAGAGTTGAAAGAGTGACTTCGAAGTAGAGTGAGGACCATGGTAAACCAAGGTCATGTGTATGTTAAGGCGTGAGAGAACAGAAACTATAAGCAAACAGAGGAAGGATGTAAATGAGGAGGAAGAGTTCATGTTCTGAGTCATGTCCACAGCAGGGAACCCTGGTGGCTGGGTCCTTAGCACAGCTCAGGGTCCAACATTAATATCCAGCTTCATAAGAACTGGTCTCATAAAGTCTCTTCTTCATGGATTTCTATTGTGTTCCACTCATTTCCTCAGAATAAGTAACACTTGGCTAGAACTAGCTTCATTAGTCCTTTCCTCTCTGGAATAAAAATATATCTAAGGCAATACACACGGTTAATGAGACATTTCATTTCAAAGTAAAATGCATCTTTTCAAACAAATGTAGGACTTCCAAAGGTCTTCTTTTGGAACCACTTCATGCCCATGTTATATAACCCCAGGTGATATTTCATTATGTCTTCGAGTACAGAAGTTTAAGTCTAAAAGTAACACTAGATATCATCTATTTTTGTTATAAGTTTAAACGAAAGACATTTAGAAAATCCCAAGTACTTTCTGTGATTTGCCCAAGGTTATACTGCTCTAAACCAATTTAGCAGAAACTAGAAGCCAAGTATTCTAAGTCCCCACAGAGAGGAAGGAGGTGAGGAGAGAAAGAGAAAGGAGAAACACAGACACAAACGGACAAAGGGGGAGAGTAGGAGAGAGCCCATAAATACGTGTATTAAAAAATAATCACTTGGATAATTTAGCTTAGTGTCTACCCAGAAGTTAGTTTTAGTTTTGGTATTTATTTGTTACCAACAGGAACCTATGTTGAGGGAATATCCTTCTTTCTGATATAAAAAACAACCAGGACTTTGACATAGGGTGTCAATATCATAATGAAAATCATGTAAAATAAGCAGCAGGTCCTGTCCAAAGCAAAAAAACCAAAAACAAAATAATGAAAATAATATTTATTGCCTTAGATAACCTTGGAGGAAAGCAAGTACTGAAAACTAGACATTAAGAAGATAGTAAGAGTCTCTGTGGACCTTATAAGAAGCACAAGTACATTCAAATATTTTTATACTGAATTATTTATACTATTGTACATAAATAATTAAAGTAGATGCTTATGAAGATTAAATCAATTTAAAGCATTCAGTGTTGCCCATAACATATAGTAAGAGCTCCAAGGATGTAAAGTGATTTTTTAAGAATATATATATATATATATAGAGAGAGAGAGAGAGAGAGAGAGAGAGAGAGAGAATGTGATTATGAGTTTATTTTACTCTTTATGTGGTACAATGATACGATGCCTCTCCTTACTCTAACTACATAGTTTGTTTTCTCTTCATGATTTCTCTGTTCACCTTCCAAATAGAATAATTTTTTTTCACTAAAGAACGTTTGTCTTTAAAGAATATTTTTTCATTTCTGATCATCCTTTCTTATTTTGTATAAATTGTTAGTTTATAAGTTTACTCAAAGAAGTTTACAGACAAAAACAAATTTATTGTTATGACAGAGAGCAAATCACATGGAATTAAAGACAGGAAAATAGATCTTATCAAAATTGTAATCAAAATTAAATATCAGACACCCAGAACGTCCCTTGTCCCATGTAAGTCAGCACTTGGCCAACCTGATGCTTTTTGGACTCTGGCTTTTAGAGTGCTCACAATTCAAAGGCTGTGAGACAAGTCTATAGTTGTAATTCCTATTTCCCAAATAGAATATTTTCTTGGTCTGTGTTGACTTAATTGTCTACCAATCTTAAGTATTCACCTTTCACCAAAGTATTAGAATCCTGTGGTCAGATTCAAGGATGCTAAAGTAGAGGGGTTTTTTGTTTATTTGCTTTTTGTTTTTAACAGAGAGAGGAGAAAAATCTTTAATACTGTATGAGTAAAATGACTGGGCAGAGGAAATATCTTATTTTAGATAAGTGAAAGTATTAAAATATTCTCCTCAGAAATGTTTTCTTGACAAATGTAAATTTTCCATTACTCATTTGCATTATAGTGTACCATTTTCAATTTACAGGATAGAAAAGCCAGCAACCATGCTTTGAAAATATAAAAACTCAAGTTTTTTCATGCAAAATTATATTTATATAATAATCATATAAACATACACTGTCAATATCAGACTTATCCAACATAGATATATTGCAGTAATTTGTAATTAGGGTTGAAATTTGATTATTTACTTAAACAGGCATCATTTGCATCAATGTTTTTATGTCAAAACATACAGAGTTAAATATCATAAAATAAAATGAAATATTTAAGTTCCACAAGTAATTGCTGATGACTTTTTATGTACTAAGTAAAGAAGATATATATGTCTCTCCTTCATCCCACCATTTATTACTTTCACCCTAATAGATTACTTATTTTCAAACAACATTTGCATCTATGAATGAAAAGAATAAAATCCTCAGATTATATTTGTTTTAGATCTAAAACAAATATAACAAAGGAAGTGGAAAGGAATAAAAATATTTTTAATAAAAAGGTATAGAAATCAAATAAAAAACAATATAGTAATGGAGGACCAAAAAGAAAAAAGACATATAAAAACAAATACAAACCCCTATGTTCTTAGCAGCACAATTCACCATAGTGAAGATTTGGAAACAGCCTAAGTGCCCATCAGCAGATGAATGGATTAGAAAACTGTGGTACATCTACACGATGGAATACTATGCTGCTGTAAAAAAGAAGGAATTCTTACCATTTGTGACAGCATGGATGGAACTGGAGAGCATTATGCTAAGTGAAATAAGCCAGTCAATGAAAGAAAAATACCACATGACCTCACTCATTTATGGATAATTAAGACCATTATAAACTGATGAGCAAAAATAGATACAGAGGCAGAGCAGCATCGAACAGACTGTCAAACTACAGCGGGAAGGCCGGGTAGGGTTGGGTGGGGGGGGTAAGAGATCAACCAAAGGACTTGTATACATGCATACGAGCATAACCAATGGACACAAGACACTGGGGGGCATGGGAGGCTAGGGGAGGGTCAAGGAGAGGAAAAAAAAAGGAGACATATATAATACTCTTTGTAATACTTTAAGCAATAACACAATTTAAAAAATAAAATAAAATGTGGTGCAAAAAAAATAAAAAAAAATACAAGAATAGCAGAAGTCAGTCATTTCTTATCAGTAATAAATTTAAATGTAAATGGATTAAACCCTCCACTTAAAAGGCAGAAAGATTGGCAGAATGAACAAAAATAGCATGATCCAAATACAGGAGACTCCCTTTACATCCAAACACACAAATGGGTTGAAAATGAAATAATCAAAAAATAGGTATTTCATGCAAAAATAAGGAAAAGAGAGCTGTACTAATATAATATACTAGTAAAGGTTAGCTATACTAACATCAGACTTTAAATAAAATGTTATAAGAGACAAAGAAGAAAATTATATATTGATAAAAGTGTCAATTTATCAAGAAAATATAACAATTATAAATATATACACACCTAACAACAGTTCCAAAATATATGAATGAAAATTTGACAGAATTGAAAGGAAATGGATACTTCTATAATAAAAATAGTTGGAGACTTCTATACCCAACTTTCAATAAGGGAGAAAATAACTAGACACAGAATCAATAAGAAAATGGAGAACTAGACCCCACAAAAGTAGAACACATATTTTTCTCAAGTACACATGGAAATTTTCCAGGACAGACCATATGTTAGACCACAAAAACAGACTTAATAAGTACATTTTAAGCATACCTTTTCTAACTACAATGGAATAAAAGTTGAAATAAAATACAAAAAGAAAACTGGAAAATCACAAATATGTGGAAATTGGACAACACACACTTACACACAAGGGGTCGAAGAAAAAAATCAAAGGAAAATTATGAAATACTTTCATATGAATTAAAAAAAACATATATACAACACACCAAAATTTATGAAATGAAGTAAAATGACTGCTGAGAGGGAGACTTGTAGCTCAAATGCTTACTTAAAAAAGAAGAAAAATTTCAAATCAATAACTGAACTTATACCTTAAGGAACTGGTAAAAGAAAAGCAAACTATACTCAAAGCTAGCAGAATGAAGGAAATAATAAATATTAGGAGCGTATATAAACAAAATAAAGAATAAAACCCATAGATAAAATCATTGAAACCAAAAGTAATGCAATTGATAGATATCACACGAGTAGAACATGATATTATATAATAACATCTGAATTAGGTGGTATACCCTATAATACAGCGGTTCTCAACCTGTGGGTCGCGACCCCTTTGGCGGTTGAACGACCCTTTCACAGGGGTCGCCTAAGACCATCCTGCATATCAGATATTTACATTATGATTCATAACAGTAGCAACATTACAGTTATGAAGTAGCAACGAAAATAATTTTATGGTTGGGTCACAACATGAGGAACTGTATTTAAAGGGCCAGAAGGTTGAGAACCACTGCTATAATACATGATGCTTTGGAAGAGGGATATTTTAAAATTGAATGTGAATTCTGTAACATCTTCACATAGGAGAAGCAGGTATGATTTATGTAGGTCAAGAGAAAAATAAAGGGAATTCAGAGCAATAATACCAAGAGGAAATTCAAGAAATCAGCTAATGGTGTTCATCAGAAGGACACAGAGGATAGTGCTGTAACAAGAGAAAGTTCACACTGAAAAAGAGCAAAATAAATGTTGAATAGGTTATAGATCCTAGTCAATAAATTAATTATTTTGTGATTGATTTTCTTTAGGTATAAAAAATTACTGGCCACCAGAGACCTCAATAAAGACATACAAAACATAAAACTTCAATATCAACATACTGAAATTTTTTATTTAAAAATCAATCTTAACATTAAACATCTCTTAAGAATAATTTTCCATTGGCCGTGTCAATTTCAGACATGCATTGTTAATCCTTGTTCTGAGAGTTTATGAGAGGCAAATATATAGTGTTTTTCCTCCATCTTTAGTAAGGAGAGTTCTCCTAAAATGTACTCTAGGAGGGTGGGAAGGGTACACACCAGAAAAGATTTTTAGCAAAAAAAAATGTTAGTAAACTGTACCTTTCTATTTATTACATTATCGTCAGAGGAGGATTTATACTTCAGGGGAAAGCCAAACTTTCACGTAGAAGGTTAGGAAAAAATAGGAAAGAATGAGAAGGCTGAAATTGAGGCTAGTATTCATAAATTAAGGGTTGGGCCAGGGAAAGTTTTGATGATTCCACATGTAAATCTAGTTGTGAAGTCAATTTATCTAGTTCTAGGTCCATTCCTATTTGTTATTTATGCTTTTAATTTTGGCTCAGACAGCAGCCATAAGTTCACTAAAAGAAATAAATGTAAGATTCTCTCTGGGTTTGCCTTAGGGAATAAAATGAATTTCATACATCTTTTCCTTGAACTGGATTAGACCTTCTGAAGATAAATATCACTGTGAAATGGTAAAGAGATTGTGGAAGACCTAATGTGATTAGTCTTATCTTCAAAGCAGCTATCTTTCCTTCTGAGGGAAAAATGACTTATTTTTGAAGTTTAGTGAGAAAAAACAGTTTTTGTAAGTGTTGCCAAAGTCCTGTTGTAATAATTTCTAAGGATTCGATGGAAATCCTGGAGCGCGATAATCAGGAGCAGAGAAGCAGAACAATAGCTACTTTGATTTGGGCTTAAAAAATAAACCGTGGCGATGATTTTCCCCATTCATGAAGACACACTCATTTCCTACGAGCAGCATCAGAAATGTGCATGATGGCTGACCAATTGCCTATAAAAACAGGTCATGTTATTTTAAGGATCCAACTAGATTACATGGAAATAATGTGACTATGTAATAAAAAATATTATTTTTACCAAACAAATAAATAAGGTACTAAGACTATTTTTGAAAGCTGTATTTGGTAAGTTTTTAATGTATAATTCATTTTGTAAAGTTGTGTACATACTTATATATGTGTATGTACATATACATATAATATATACACAAATATGTATATGCACAGAACCCTACGCATACACACACACATATATATACATACTCTCAAATACTTTTTCTCAACAGAATTTTTTGAAACTTTCATTGTACTTACAAAAAAAAAAGATAACGTTGCTATCAGAGTATGCTTAGTTAATTCATAAAGTTTAACAACTGGCCAAAGGTTACAATTCTGCAAGGCACGAGAGGATTTCCAATATTTGTAGTAGAAGGAAATATAATTTATGTTTTCATAATCAGACTTGATTTTACTAAAATCCTGTCTCGGTAAAGAAATATTCTCACAAGTCTTCACAAAGAAATAGCAGGCAAAGAGGAAGGCTAAGGCAACGCCCTGGAAGCAACGGCTCACCTCTTAGTCATCTAACCTCTTAGAGAAATTACAGGAAAGTTTATCCTTGATAGAACAGTATTTGTTACTTTTCCTTTACCGACAGGAACCTCTGTTTAACTAGAGGCATACAATAGAGCGAAACAAACCCTGACTTCTGAGAAAAGCTATGACAATTAGAGAATATAATGTATTTTTACCTTTGATCAAATTGCAACACTGAATAAAAGGAATGATTATTAGAGTAAAGATAACTTTAGCAGTTTCTAATCTAGATATTTTATAATTAAAAGCATCAAGTTAAGTCAGCTATAACACAGTGATAATATGACTGAGATTGTTATTCTCGCTTCTCTGAGCCACTAGTCAGAAATGATTTTCCATTACTGCTTGCAGTAATAATGACAAAAACAAATGACACTGATTTGTATTATCTCTCTCATTCTTTTCTGTGGGTGTATGAGTATTAACTCAATTCTCAGATTGACCACCTTGGGTAGAAACTACTATTAGAGTCATTCTATAGGTGAGCATCTTGACAAACAAAGAGGTTAAGGCGCTTGTCAAAAGTCATGCTGCTCCTACGATGTAAAATGTGGCGTATTCCCCGGCGGTCTGGCTGCAGCAGCTCTTACTCTTAACCACTCTGTTCTACCGCATTTGTGCTAAATAACTAATTGGATATGCTTAAATACCATGATTTAATGTGAAGGGAAAGGCACGAGCATATCAACAAATGCATAAGTGAGATTTGGTAAGATTTACCTCTAATTCTTTTTGTTTTTATTTTATTGAGATGTACTGGTTTATAACATTATTCAGTTTCAGGTGTAAAACATAATGAGTTGATATTTGTATACATTGCAAATGAACTCCAATTCTCGACATAAAATTGCAAAAATATTAGGAAGTAAAGAGCTTCCTTCATCTGAAAAGAGCTTCAGGAAAAATACACACAGACACCACACACACACACACACACACACACACACACACACACGAACATAGCTTAACATCATATCTATAGGTCTAAGATTAAAACTTCTCATGTCCCTACCACAATAAAATATTTATAAAACTTTCCTTCCTAATAAAGAATAGGGTAAAGATGCCTGCCACTACATATATTCAACACAATAGAAGAAGTACTAGACAGTTCATTAAGGTAAAAAATAATAATAAAAAGCACAATGATTAAAAATAAACCTGTTATTATTTTCACATAAAATAACTGTGTACATGTAAAACTCTACGGAATCTTCCAAAATATCTTAATAAGTGGATTTAGCCAAGGTGCATGATAAAAATGCTGTAATATTATAATGATAGTTATAAAATTAATTGTATTATACAATTATTTGTCTTACATACAGATATATAATTAATTGTATTTTTCCACATTAGCAATGAACAATTAGCAAATAGAAAATGCAGTTCAAACATTATAGAGCATGAACACATACCAGATAGCTATCATTAAATCTGACAAGTATGTACTATAAATCCACACTGAAAGTATAAAACATCTTTGAGACAAATTATAAAATTCTAAACATATGGAGAGATAATAAGTGGATAGAAATATGTTTTGAATTAGGAAAATCAAGATTATTAATTTATCTATTCTGCTAAAATTGATATTTATATTTAATGAGATCTCTGTCAACATACCAGAAAACATTCATGCTGAAACTCCAAATTGATGGTGAAATACATCTAGCACAGTCCAAACATTTCTTGAAAATGGAGAAAAATGTTCAGGATTTGTATGTTCTGATGTCAAATCTTATTTAGAGCCAAGAATCAAACACAGTGATGTACTGATAAAAGAACAGACCCCCCAAAAAATCAATACACCATAACAGAGAGTCCATAAGCAGCACGCATATTGTCAGAAGATATTTTGATCAAGGTGCTAAGTCAATTCAACTGGAATATGAAAGTCCTTTTCTAACAAATGGTGTTAGAAACACTGGAGACATGTATCTCAACATCCAGGATATCAATATACCCAGAATCACACAGAGCTTGAAAGAAAACAACCTTGTGAAAATTTCTTTGGAAAAGAAAAATAATAATTAAACCAAAATAAAAATCCTTTCTCATTATAAAACATCGTAAGTAAACAATTAGGCAAGCCAACAGGTAAAAATGTATTTAAGGCATATATAGTAAGAAAGGACAGTTTCTATAACAAATAGAAATCAGTAAATAACAAAAAAGACAAAATAATTAAAGTGGACAAAATATTTTAACAGAGACTTTTCAAAAAATATGCCAGTAACCACAAGATCCAAGATTCAATATCGTCAGTCCTGAGAGAAGGGAAGGAAAACCAGGATGAGCTCTGATTTCCCACCCACTGAACTGCTAACACGGAAAACACGGGCGACACCCAATTCCGCCGGTGGGGCAGGGCACCTGGAACTTTATATGCTGCTGCTGGGAGTGAAGAATGATAAACCGCTTTGAATAAGTCTTTGGCAGTTTCTTTTAAAGCTAAATGTGCACCTAATCTCAAAGCCATCAATTCTATTGGTGTTCAAGAGAAATGGAAACCTCAGTCTAACAAGTCTTGAACAGACATGCTTATAGAAATCCTAGCTAATAAAAGACAAAAAGGGTAACTGACCGTACCTTCGCTACGCTTCCCATTGGCTAATCAGCGCCATACGCAAATTAACCGCTATCAAAGATGGCAGCTAATTTGCATATTGCAGGCAGGGCTGGCCAGCGCCAGACGCCATCAGGCCCCGTGTGCGGCCCTGGGCGGCTGGGCTTAGGCGGCGTGACCCGGTCACCTAAGCCCCACCCCAGCCGGGACCCCCGTGTGCCGCCTAAGCCCCGCCCACAGCCGGGACCCCCATGTGCCGCCTAAGCCCCGCTGCCAGCTGGGACCCCATGGCGAATCCAGAGCAGGCAAGTGCGGAGGGCAACGGCCCCCAGGTGGGCCTGCTCCTGGGATCGCCATGGAGATCCCAGAGCAGGAAAGTTCCCCACAGGCAGCACCCAGCAGGACCTGCCCCCGGTTTCTGCAGTGATCTGGTGATCCATGAGCAGGAAAGCGCAGCCTGCAGGCAGCACCCCACCCTTGCCACAGCTCAAGGGAGAGAAAAACACGCAGTGGAGGCCAGGAGCCTGAGAGATCAACACAGAGGGGTGCCTGCTCCAAGCCTCCACGGTGTGGCTGGGGGCAGGCCCCCAGCGGACACACACACACACACCCAGGACGCCCGCTCCAAGCCTCTGCTTCCAGACTGTGGTCGTCAGTAGGACATCCACTGAGGGCGCCCGGACTGTGAGAGGGGCAGGCTGGGCTGAGGGAATTTCGTGCACCGGGCCTCTAGTCATGTTTATAATAGTCATGAAATGGAAACACTCAAACACAAAAAAGGATGAACTAAGGTGTGTTATTACAGCAGGAGGAGGCTCAGTAATAAAAATGAATATACTTCTGATATATGTACTGACATATGAACCTCAAAATTATGATTTTGAAAAAAAAAAGCTTTATACAAATAATACCCAATACCTGACTCCACTTATATGAAGAAAAAAACTAGAAGAACTATGTATGATGGAAGAAATTAAAGTATTTAACTCAGGTGTTGGCCAGTGGGTTGAGTGGAAAGGGACTTCAGGGAATTTTCAGCAGTGATGGCTACATCCAATGGTAATTACCTGGTCTATACAATTGTCAAAACTTGACAAAATGGTACATTTGATATTTTTAATGTAATTATACCTAAATTCTAAATATTTTACAGCAAACGAATATTTTTTCATTTTTACTTGGAAAGTACCACAAAGAATAAAACAAATACAAGTAAGAATGGCTTAACATTCATTCATTCCTTCCTTCACTTAAAAGACTTGTTTTGCAAATGCTAAGTTTGAGGTACTGTTCTTGATGCTCTGGGTATAGCAGTACACAGAGTCCCTGTTTTTATAGGGAACTTTGGTGTGTACAATGTAGTGGACAAGATAGACAGAGAAATATGTACAAATAAGCACATATACTGTGTAGAGTGGTGGTGAGTGCTATGAGGAAAAATAACGCAAAAGATGAGATACACTGTGACAAATAATGCTGGCTTGGACCAAAGTCTTAAAATAAAGATTTTTAAAACTGGAAAAACTCTGAAGGTGTTTCAATAGTGTTAATGGCAGCATTTGCTATGATTTATGAAAAAACAAGAAGTTAAAAATGAGTTCAATTTTGGGGCCTAAATAACTGGAAGAATGCAGTTACCAATTACTGAGAAAGAACAACATGGATGGAAATTTGGGAGTGATGTCAAGAATTAGGAATTTAGATGAGCAATTATTAAGTTAGATGTCTCTGAGACATTCAAGTGGAGATGTCAGGTGGACAACGGGATATTAAATCTGGAGTTTAGGCAAGAGAAACAAGGTGGAGATATGCATTTCAGTCATGGTCCTATAGACGAAGTCCCTGGACAAGGAAAAAAAAAGGTGTGGGGCTGGGGACTGGATAACTGAGGTGGTCCAGTGTTCAGAGGTTGAAAATGTGAGAGGAAACAAGCAAAGGAGAGGAAGGGGGAGCAACCAGCAATGGGAGAGGAGAGAAAAGAGTGAGGTGACAGACAAAGGGGAAGGCCATGTTTCCTGTGTGTCAACTGCTGCTGATGGAGTGAGATAAATTATTTCATGGGACAAAGTCAGCCTTATTATCTACCTGATACAACCAGTATTGAAACCATTGATTTTGATCAACTCAGTAATGAGAATTCATTAACTCTTGAGATAGTTTATTATATTCTCAGACTCTGGGGTGTGCTATGCTAAATCTTTCCAAAGGCTTCTCTCCTTTACAACACTAGAGGCCCGAGGAACGAAATTCATGCACGGGTAGTCTATTCTTTTATCAGTACATCACTGTGTGTGATTCTTAGCTCTAGAATAAGATTTAACACCAGAACATACAAATCTTGAACATTTTTCTTCAGGGGGTTTAACCTACTCTAACCACCTCAGCCCAGCTTGCGCCCTCTCGCAATCCGGGACCCCATGCTCTAATGCCCACCTGCTTACCGCCTACCTACTCATTCCTGACGGCTTGGCTCGCCACTCCTTACTGCCTACCTGCTAGCTCCTTACCGCCCTGCTCGCTTCTTACCGCTTTGCTCGCCACTCCTTACCACCCGCCTTCTCGCTCCTCACCGCCCACCTGCTCCCTCCTCACCGCCCACCTGCTCGCTCCTTAGGGCTTGGCTTGCCACTCCTTAGCGATGCTGTGGAGGTGGGAGAGGCTCCCGCCACTGCTGCTGTGCTCACCAGCCATGAGCCCAGCGTCTGGCTGACTGGCACTCCCACTGTCAGCTGTGGGGGCACACTGACCACCAGGTCAGTGTGCATGGAGCGTCTGCCCCGTGGTGGTCAGTGCGCATCATAGCAACAGGTCATTCTGGTCGTTCCTCCATAAAGGTCACTAGGCTTTTATATATATATGGATTATAAATTATTTTAGACACTGATGACTTGACATCAATCAGACTGCCCTCCCAAATGCTCTTTTCTGAAGCCATTTGGATGATCAATGTCTGTGGTCAAGTGAGATCAGTCAGGAAGCCATCGTACGAAGGAAAAGCAGAGCAGTGTACAGAGACTGGTCAAACCACAAGGATGGTTTGACTAAGGTTCCAATTCCAAACACAGAGGGCTGTGAAGGCAATCAACTTGTTTGTGGTTTGCTGGCTTGCTTGCTTACTTGCATTTAATTCTGGAGGAGATTCCACACTGGTGATATTTTTAACCTACTCTAATCTATAACCTCTGGAGATTTTTCCCACCTTATGAAGCCCTGTCTCCTCTTTTACTAGGGTTTCTGTCAGTTACAAACCTTTCTATTGAACCTCCTCTAAATTTTCAATTGCTGAAATTAAATTATCTTTAAAAATAGAAATGTTTCGTTCCTTGTCTAGTAAGTGGTTTAATATCCATCACCTCATTTGAACTTTATGGCAGCATGACTCGCAAGCTAGTTGTCTGTTATCTTTATTATATCATTCACCCTAATTATTGCTTTCTTTATCCCGTTCTCTATAGCAGATTTGAAAATACTTTAATAATCCAGTAAATATACACATTATAGCCACTGTACCTGATCTCTAAGATATCATCTACAATGTTCTTTCTATCTTTACTTAAATACACTTTTATTGGCATTCAAATTATATTAGTGACTTTTGGACAATCATGCATTCCTTTCTCAATCTTTTTTGGACGGTCTATGTGGCTGCCACATGGCCATTTTCGGAAGGGCGGGTTAAAGAGAGCTCTTTTACAGCCTTGTAAAAGGCGATACTAATAACATGCAGTTACTTTAAATGAATTATTTAATCTGCTTTCAATTTGCAATAATCTTAAACTTTTAGAACTGTGAATGGCCATAAATATCATCTAGTGCAATTCCTTCATCTAATACACTGAAATTACATCAAGGTGCTATACAAATAAACAAGATAACTAAGTGATAATCAAGAAAGTTGGAAATTTATAAAATGCCAATAATCAATTTTTCCCCAATAATTAAACTCTTAAGTATACTGAGTGTCCCTTGAAAAAACACGGCCATTGTTATATTTCTCTGTATTCTACATGGAACATAGTACTAGGCTAGATAGGACAGTCATTAGTCATACAGTGGAAAGTCGAGAAACTTTTGTCCCTTACTAGGCAGAGGTTATTTCAAAATTCTAATCCTCAGCTTCTTCATCTGAAAGATAGAGATTACAAATCCCAGTGGTTTGTTGTGAGGCTTACTTATAGTACTGTTCTCAAGAGGATTGACTATGATTTAGTAGATAACATCTATTATTAATTCAGTAAATATTCAACAAAAACTTAAATGAACATTAGTACTAAATTGACATAATAGATATCATGCAAATGATTTTAAAATATGTATAAATCTTCATATTTATAAAGTTTAAAATCTTACTTATATTATAAAATTTATGCCAATAATAAAATATTAGGTTTTACATAATGAAATAGCATTAACATTTATTAAATGTTACTATAATTTATATTTGTTAAAATGTGATCAGAATATAAACATATATATGTTTGTGAGTGCCTTTCCACTCAAAATACAATACCTACAAATGTATTGGAGTTAGAACCTATGGGTTAAAAGCAGGAAAAGGACAATTTTTATGTGATATATGGATGATAAGGGACATAAAACAGGATACAAATCTGTAATGTGATTTTTCTGCAAAATAGCTCAGTGCCCTTCTCAATATAGGCATCATCTGTGCTGCTGCTGCTTATGCTGGCATCTGAGAAGCCTTCCACAATGAAATTCAAAGAGGAGCCTTAACTGCGTGGATCCCAAATAGCAAGAGCTATTTATTTTAAGGAAAAGCTCAGAACTGTTATAATAAATTATATTTCCATCGTATGGCATTTGATGTCTGCTCCTCTCCTTAGGAAAATGAGAAATCTTAAATTTTTTTTGAATAGTAACATAACAGATATATCACTTAAAATTGAGGGGAAAAAATCTTCCTTTATTTTTTTCTAACAGGAAATTACAATAGGTCAGGAGTATTTATATGTTTTGTAAACAACTAAGTCACTGGAATTTAAAGGTGCAGCCAGAGCATTTTCTCCCTTGGTCGAAGACTGGTGCCTGCTGAATGGGATTTTCTTTCATTGAGCATCACATTTTAACCTCCCACACACCCACCAAAAAACAACATCATATACATAAAATACAAAATATATGCCAGGAAAAAAAATCTTACTTGTGTCTAAGAAAAGGACTACAGAAAACTCACAATTTTAAAGTACAAATGGAAAGTTCTAGAGGCATGTTTACTTTAAGAAAGGATTTCCTTTTTTGAGTTATGGAACCTAGTACAGCCACATATTCATTTATTTCATGAGCAAATTAAGCATGACTTTTATATATTAACCATTTAACTTGAGAAATTTGAAACTATACCTCAGGCTCATTCATAATTACTATAATGTTTGTCTTGAGGAAATGAATACATTTAACTGGAGAATAATATCACAGCTAGATAAATAAACAAATGATAGACAGATAGATGATAGAATAAATGCAGAATAAATATCACAATCAGATAGGTAGGTACTTAGAAAAGAATCCCTGAAAAAAAAAGTATTCAAGCTGAATTTTTAAAAAATTAAATGGCTCATCTTAATTTTAATGATAAACATATTCCTAAATATACTGCTTGAGTAACTGTCATCATTTCCAACATCAACAACTTTTCTGCTTTAAAAGCTGCTCATCCTAGTCTCTGACATAGAGTTCATTCTGTTAAAAATCAAAATCCAACCGTGTAAATTTTAAAAATCTAATTGGCTTTGTTCAATGATTCATAAATGAGGCAGCAGCGCATCTAGGAAGCAGAAAGGAGCTCTGAGGAGCTGCACAAAATGAGAGACTTTTATGGGCAGAAGAGGGCGGGACAAGGAAGTTACCAGCAAAGAGCTCACTGTTGTGGAAAGGCATGCTACCTCGCTGGTGCAGGCAGGTAGTTCCAGATGGACTGGTGTAAGAGTCCATCCCTGGGGACAGTGTAAACTATAAATTAGGCATTAAGTCTCCTTTTGGTGACACAGAGCTTAGCATAAAAGACTGCAATTTTTTTTCTCTTGTTTGCAATTTTATGTCAAGAATTGGAGTTCATTTGTAATATATAAAATATCAACTCATTATGTTTTACACCTGAAAGTGAATAGTATTATAAATCAGTATATCTCAAGAAAATAAAAACAAGAAGAATTAGAGATAAATCTTATCAAATCTCATTTATGCATTTGTTGATATGAGTAAGATGAATTATTTCTTGGGACAAAGTCAGCCTTCCTATTATATGATACTGCCAGTATTGAAAGCATAGATTTAGCATAAAGGACTCTATTTGGGGGGTCTGTTGTCTCTTTCTTAACAACACATTAGCACTTCTTTACTTTTTTTTAACTTAAAACAAAAATCCCCCCCACGACCACCAATAGCCTTTAAATTGAAAACAAGTGCCCTGAACATTGACTCTAAACTCCTCCACCTTCTATGCAAATTCAACCAAGTTAAATATTCATATACTCACAGTCACCATTATACTGTTTCATACCTCATCACCTTTCCCCTCTGAGAATGCACTCTATCTATTTCATACAAATAGTTTTGTGATAGTTTCTGGCCCAAACTGTAACTTTCTAAACTAATCTGACCTAAATTTCATATGTCTATTAGTTATTGCTTTACACTGAAAGTAAATCTGATAAGAAAACTTAAGAGACAGCATTTTATACAACTAATTTTTTAAATATATTTTTATTGGTTTCAGAGAGGAAGGGAAAGGGAGAGAGAGAAACATCACTGATGAGAATCATTGATCGGCTGCCTCCTACACACTACCTATTGGTGATCGAGCCCGCAACCCAGGCATGTGCCTCTGACCAGAATCGAACCCAGGAGCTTTCAGTCCGCAGGCCGACGCTCTATCCACTAAGCCAAACCAGCCAGGGCAATATACGACTAATTTTTTAATATTTTACTCAAACAAGTATTAAGTACTTTGTAGGCAAAAATGAACATCTATAATAATAAAAGTGTAATATGCTAATTAAACTGGACATCCTTCAGATGGCCTTCCAGACGACCTTCTGGACAAAGCCAGGGCTGCAAGGGAAACCCAGGTCCCGGGTGCCTGCTGGCAGCTGGAGGGAAGCTGGTGCAGGCAGCCAGGGGAAGGAAGGCCTACTCTTGTAGAATTTCTTGCATCAGGCCTCTAATTATTTTTATAAAATATTAAAAAGTGTTTTATAGAATTTCTAGATTTCTCCAGCTTTGGAGAACTTTATTCCAACCAAGTCCCTTATTCCAACTGCCCATGAGCCAAGTATTTATAAACTTTTAAAGTTTTTCTAGTTAAAATTCATTTTCTATCTTTCCACATCCATTTGGCAATAATGGGAGTGAAGCTATAGTCACTGTAGGCTGCAGAAGGAAAATCCGGTTAAACATGAGACCACTGCGCCTTTTCAATCACCTCTTCTCCCATCCCGACTCCAGGACACATTCTCTCTTGTCTCTGCCATTCTCCTCTTTTCAGAGGTTCAGGGAGTAGGGGTAAGACTATAACTGATTCCTTCCCAGACTTATTTGGAAACCAAGTGGTTATATAAAGAATCTTCATCTATATAAATACAGACATCACTATATTCTTCGTTAACTTTCCTAATTAAAAGAACTCCTTCAGGGTTATTTAAGACATCTTTTTCTCTCTCTTACCCATCTAAGATTTAGATTCTTGTTTCCAAAAATATCCTCCCTCTTCAAGCAGCATCTTGCCTTCCCAGGGGGTGAAGAACAGGGAACTCATATTAGAACTCAGCACAGAAACCTAGACATTTTCATAAGAGCTACACACTGGTTAAAGATAATAAGGGGTGCCTTCCTAATTGGCTTCCCTTGCTGCTCGTGTGGAATAAACGTATTTGTGGTCCTTTTTATAAGGGATGTATGTGGTAGATGCTCAGAGAACCCATTCCAAAGCTGACAAAAGCTTGCTAGGCTCTGTATCAACTTATCTATTGTGGTTCTCAACTATGGCTTCATGTTAGAATCACCTTAAAGAATTTGTAAATTACCGATGCCTGGGTCCTCCCCTTAGAGATTCATTCAGCTCAGTTATTCTGGAAGATTAGTTACCATTCTGGCCCAATGAAAGCCAACAGAATCAAATGTTTGTCCTGAAGCCAAGAAGGCCTGGGTTAAATAAAGATCTCCTTTCTCTATGGAACGAAGAGAAAATTATGTTATCATGTTTATAGATGGGATCAGGACAAAGTATCTATAAAAGCATGTACTGTTTAAAGTTTGTGACAGCCTAAAAATAACACTAATATAAAAATTAAACCTCAAATTTATTTAAAATATATATCTATATCTATATCTATATCTATATCTATATCTATAGTTGATTTTATTACAGCTTTCTCCCATTTTCCCACCTTTGCCCCCACCCCATTCTCAGGCCTTCACCACAGTATTGTCTGTGTCCATGGAATTTGCTTATACATTCTCTGGTTGATCTCTTCTATCCTCCCCATCCTCCTCACCTCTGAGATCTGTCAACCACGCCTCTGGTTCCATTTTATTCATCTGTTTATTTTGTTCTTCAGATTCCACATATAAGTGAGATCATGCACTATTCATCTTTCTCCCACTGGCTTATTTCGCTTATATTATACTCTCCAGGTCTATCCGTGCTGGTATTACTTTAAGAAAACCAGTTGTGCCCTGACTGGTTTGGCTCAGTGGATAGAGCATCGGCCTGCGGACTGAAGGGTCCCGGGTTCGATTCCAGTCAAGGGCATGTACCTTGGTTGCAGGCACATCCCCAGTAGGGGGTGTGCAAGAGGCAGCTGATCGATGCTTCTCTCTCATCGATGTTTCTAACTCTCTTTCCCTCTCCCTTCCTCTCTGTAAAAAATCAATAAAATATATTTTTTTAAAAAAAAAGAAAACCAGTTGTGTGTTAGAGCAAAGCCACAACAAAAACACTGCAAGTACAGTGTCTAGAGCAGCCGTGGGCAAACTACGGCCCGCGGGCCAGATCCGGCCTATTTGAAATGAATAAAACTAAAAAAAAAAAAGACCGTACCCTTTTATGTAATGATGTTTACTTTGAATTGATATTAGTTCACACAAACACTCCATCCACGCTTTTGTTCCGGCCCTCCGGTCCAGTTTAAGAACCCATTGTGGCCCTCGAGTCAAAAAGTTTGCCCACCCCTGGTCTAGAGTGACTCCTTCAAATATAATTGAAGAAATGTGGAAACTTATTTTCACATGCACAAATACTTACAGAGAATGTAAAACATGTATAGGGAATGTAAACAAACAAAACCCAAAGAGGACCAAGTGGTCAACCCGCTTTAGCTCATGACTGCTAAGTATGTTTGCCAGCACAGAAACAGCTCAACTGGTCTCAAAGTTTCCCAATGATTCAAGTTCTTGTCCTGGATTGAGGGGGCTGCTTTGAAGGAGAGTGTCTGAAAACACAGTTGCATAGTCAGCCAACTTATTTCCCAAGGATTAATCAAAGCAAAACCTGTGTCATTAATAAAAATCTTTGCTTGACTAAGCCCTCTCCCTGGACTGGTCTAAGTATGCATTTAAAGACTTTTTGGATACTTCCTCCTCGACTTTGATCAACTAAATATGGACAAAGAAAACTGAAAGATGTAATCTTGTCATCATCGAAATCAAGTACGTTTTCAAATTCCCTAGGATAGTACATTTAGGGCATAGCACAGACTCTGTGTGCTTCACAATTATATGTATTCACAAAGGAAATGATGGAAAACAAGTGCTAATCAGCCTAACTGCTTTTGTGCGTCGCCCACCAACTGAAAGATGAGCCAGCCTCAGTAAGGGCAGCAGTAGCCAGCATGATCTCTGAGGCATTCGGTGAACCAATTTTCTGGTCCTTAACTCAGACCCACTGTGCTAATCAGCCACAGACATAATAATAAAAAACAACTAAAGGTTCTCTTTTTTCCAAACTCCACTTTAATAATCTCCATTTATTTTTTTGTTTTAATATATTTTTATTGATTTCAAAGAAGGGAGAAGGAGAGAGAGAGAGAAGCATCAAAGATGAAAGAGAATCATAGATCGCCGCCTCCTGCACGCTCCCTATTGGGGATCAAGTCTGCAAACCAGGTATGTGCCCTGATCAGAGTTGAACCATGACCTCCTGATTCATAGGTCAATGCTCAACCACTGAGCAACACAGGCCAAGCACTCTCCATTTATTTTTAAGAAAAAACTGCATTGCTTCAGAGGTAATTTTACTTCAGCTCAAGGTTTTTTTCTTTTTCAGGCGATTGTGCTATAGATTACATAGCTTTATACCTACAGTCAATGAGAAACTTTAAAAATCATAGCTCTAGATTTTTTTTAACATTATTTGAGGGTATCTCCAACTTTCAGACTTTCTGATACTCCCCAGAGGTTGAAACCCAAATAGTGCCGATATCCTATGAAATGAAAATTGGCTGCACAAATTCAGTGGCAGTGATGCCGAGCAAAATTGAGGCCTGGAAAGAGGTGAGTGCACAGGGGGGTGCCTGAGGGGGTTCGAAGTAGGACTTCTTATTTGCTGTAAGGATCATTCCTCCAGTAAGAGAAAGTGCCTATTTCACTGCCCACTAGAGTATTTGGGAGTTGTTTATGAGCTCTGTCCAGCTGGTTTTTCAGAAACAGACATCATTAGTGAAAGCAATGAAGTTGGTCTATGGCAGACTGTACTTGGGCAATTTATATCAAATGATATCATAGTTCACTCTATAAAAAAGTCATTTCGTTTTCTGTTCCTTCTACTCAATATCAAATAATGTGAAAAGTAAAAACAAATATAAAACAATTCTGTTAATTAGATGATTTTCCACCTACAACAAAAAACTACTTTATATATTTTGTTCCTGGCTGGTTTTGTTGTCCTTTGTGCTAAATTACTACAAAATGGAATGTTGGACTGGAATCTAATGATAATCTAATCTAAATAACCTGCAAATTTTTCCCAATTCTACCAGTTTATGATCCTTTGATCATATTTGTAATAAAAATAACCTCATTCTTAGAATATAAAAAATAGCATGCAATTTATTTGCCAAATAATATCCACAGCAAATTGAAATTATGTCTCAAGAATAATTCACTTTCGTTATAATGCTATCACTGTCTCCCTGAAAAATAGAAGCAAAAAGGAATAAATTAGATATAAAATAATTCCCCAAATCACTCTTTACTTATATAGTTTTGAAATTATTCTGTAAATTTCAAAGTTTGCATTTTCTTAAACTATGTGTTTGCCCCCCACCCACACAATACACAACCAAGTTTTCTTAAGACTCTCATCATCTCGCTATTGGGTTTATGAAGATAAATGAGGCCTCCTCTTAAAATTTATCTCTATTTTAGGAACTCATTAAGCATCTAGTGTATGACTAGTTTTCCTTTTTTATATATACACTGCATTTTATTCTCTCATTTAACCATAGTTTCTAAAACACAGACTGTGGTAACACTCTTTGCCTTTCATTTCTGCTTCCCTTTTCCTGCCCTCCTATGAGTTACTTGATCCTTTTGTAATGCTTCATATTGCTTTATCTAAAGTGTTATAGAGACAGCAGGATCACTGCTGTTCTGAGTTGTTCTGAGTTCATATATTCCTCTAAATTCTTCCCGACTATGCCAAGGCTGGCTCTTCCTCGAACCCTGCCCACTGTGCTGTTGGGAACCTAGTCCAAGTTCCTCCTTTATCCTCTGCTCACTAGTTGCAGGAGTTGGGTCTGAGCCCCTCTGCCTGGGGCTGGACCTCCTTGAATGCTGGGTCTTAGACAGAGAAGCCATAAGAAGTTTTGGGTGTGTAAGAATGAGTCTTCATTGCAGAAGCCAGTGGCCACACAGCCATCAGACAAGACAGTCCTTCACAGCAATCCCATACAGGCAGGCAGCCGGACATCGGCTGGTGACCAGATACATCTTTCCCACAAAGCAGCATTAGTTTCTGTACCCACAGCTATTAGCTGAGCAGCTGCAGGCTGCCCCAGACTGATCGCCTCACATCGTAGTGGTACCTAAGATCTCTGGCTCAGCAGCTTCAACCTTCTCCCCCGACAAGCACACTGGCTGGTTAACATGGTCGCTATATCTGCACTCTCTCTGAGCTCCTAGCCTTACATCGTAGCAGTCCCAGCTCTCAGCTCCTTCTTCATACCCCTCTGCTGCACACATAGGAGCTATATTCTCTGTGCTTATGGCCTCTGCTTCTCTGAGCTCTCTAGTCTCTCTCTGCCCAGCTGCTCTCTCTTCAGCAGACTCCTGGTCAGTACCTGTATATTACTCCAGAGACAAAGAAGGCTGGTTGCCAACAGGGACATCAATCATATTGGCTGCAGAAGGGCACAGTGTAACATGTGTCCTTGCACCCGCTCATGGTATCTTGACCTTGGTTACCTCGATTAGGCTCATGCCTCAGAGCGGCCTTGGCCATTCTAGTGTATTGACAACAAGGCCTCTGTGCTACCATTGGCCTTGACTATCTGGGAACCCTGGCATGGTTCCCACAAGTGCTTTTGAGTATTTTTTAGTAGTTTCTCTAATACAGTATACATAAACCGATACAGTTAACTAATATTGATGTTTTACCATTTCAAATGAAAGGTATGAGACTTACCAACATCTATATTCTTTTACCCTCTTTATATCTGGTTGTCATAAATATCTCATTTAAACATACAATAATTACTATGTCACCCAATACAATAATTTTGCTTTCAAGCACCAATATAATTTTGGATACTCAAAGTAGAAGACTCTCATCTATTATATTTAACCACATTTTTCACTATATCATTGTTATTTCTCTAGTCCTGGTCTTCGATGATTCCTTCTCTTATCATTTCCTTTCTTGTTGAAAACCTCCTTTGAAAAGCCCCTTTAGCTATGCTTTGGTTTCTATTCCCTAAGGAACTGGTCTGTTGTGTCTAAGCTGCCATTTTCCTGTGTGTATAGGCAGAGTATTCCCTTACTGCCTTCTAATGTCTTCAGGATCTGGAGTAACCTCTCTTTTGGCAGGACTGCTTATGACAACTTCTCTTGGTTTCCCTTCCTTTGAGAATGCCATTGTCCCTGAAGGATATTTTCACTCAGTAAAAAATTGTGGGGTAACTTCTTCAGCAATTAAAAGTTCTGTGCTGCTTTCACCTGGCTCCCAAGGTTTCTGGAGAGAAATCTGCTGTCAACTGTATTGTTTCCTTTCGGGTAATGTTCTCGTTCTCTCTCTCTCTCTCTCATTGCTTTCTAGATTCTTTGTCCACAGTCTGATTATGATCTGTGTGGGTGTGTATTACTTCAGGTTTATCTTGTTGGTATTTGCCCATCTCCTTAAATCTGTATGTAGATTTATATGTTTTGCTATAGTTGGGAAATTTTCAGCCATTGTATCTTCTAAATTATTTTTTTTTCTGGTCCACTAGTTTTCTCCTCCCCTTCTGGGACTCCAAGGTCCTAAAGGTTAGATCTTTTATTATTATCCATAGGTCCTTGAATGCTGTTCACTTTACTATCTGTTTTCACATTCGATACTTTTTACTGATTTATCTACAAATCTACTAAGTCTCACTTCTCTCATCCCAATTAGGCTCTTGAGTCCTTCCAGTGAGTTTCATTTTGATTACTGTGGTTTCCAGTGCTAATATTTCAATTTATTTCTTCCCTATATCTTCCATTTCTTTGTTGGCATGTATCTTTTAAATTTTCAAGTGTTTCAATTACTTACGAAAGCATTTTTAGATTTACTTTAAAATCCTTGAAATTTGTTTCCAATATTAGTGTCAATTTTGTGTTGACATCTGTCTTTCTCATTAAAGTTAAGATTTTGCTGGTTCTGGATATGACTAGTTTTAATTGGGTCCTAAACCATAACATAATTATGTATAGTATGCTATAGATTCTGGCTTTTATTTAAATGTCCTTGCTGTTGACAGAAGCCAAAGCTCTTTTATCACATGCAGCGCCTCCAGATGGTCACTGGCCCAGAGACACAAGCATCTCATTAGCAGAGTGGGATGTTTACCTCCCATCTTTATTCTCATTCTTAATCTTTGGAATTACTGCTTGAATTGGTTCCTTTAGCTAAATTCTTGGTACATTTCAGATGTTATGAATTAGATACAATTCTCTGATTTTATTTTTGATTCATTCAACTAAAATTTCCTATTGTACATTTTGGTCCTAAGTCATGATCCTACAATAGGGCTTATTTATTTATTTGTTTGTTTGTTTAATCCTCACCTGAGGATATGCTCATTGATTTCAGAGAGAGAGAAAAACATCAATCAGTTGCCTCCTGTATCCATCCCAACCAGGGATCGAATCCACAACTTAGGTATGTGCTCTGACTTGGTATGGAACCCACAACATTTCCGTGTATGGGACAATGCTCCAACCAACGGAGTCACGCCAGCCAGGACCAATAGGACATTTTATTGATACTCCCAAAGGAGCTTTTCTAGATTCATAATATGGAGAATTATAAATTGAGGCACAACTAGTTGCAGGTATATGTGATAAAGTTTAAGCAGTGTCCAAATCTCAGCAAGCTGGACAGCTGTCTATATGATAACCCATAGAGACAGGACATGGAAGTCCCAGGATTTATTCAAAACAGTGGTCTTAGCCAAATAATTTTATTCTTGTCCAGGTGGAGAAAGATGTGATTATTAATCATGCCAGAATTAGATATCAGAAAAATAGAAAATTTATGCTGGATAAGTGAGAGAATAAAGAGAAAGGGAAGATGAGAAAGATGCTCAAGTTTACAAAAGGATAAGATGGAGGTGAATTAGGGACACTGAGATATAATATTGCAAAATTCAGGTATCTGTCCTGGTGTTCCTTTTACAAGGGCCTTGGCAAGATTATCTGGCGGCAGAGGAGTATTGCTAGTAAAGCAAGAGAACTAAGGTGTGGCTGAGAAGGACTAATGGATGAAGGCTAGAGATGTAGATTTGAATCAAGGTCCAGGTTCAAGTTCAGAGAGTTACTAATAACGGAAAAGGGTAGTGTCCAAAAGAGAAGTAGTTACATAAATATAAGTAATGTGTTTTCTAAAATATATTTTTATTGATTTCAGAGAGGAAGGGAGAAGAAGAGAGAGAGAGAAACATCAATGATGACAGAGAAACACTGATTGACTGCCTCCTGAACACCCCCTACTAGGGATCAAGCCCGCAATCGAGGCAGGTGACCTGACATGGAATCAAACCATGACCTCCTGGTTCATAGGTCAACACTCAACAACTGAGCCACACCAGCCAGGTTGTAATGTATTTTTAAGTTAATTTACTCTTTCAATTTTAACATCTCTTTCCTATTTAAAGTCTTAGCTTCATGTATACCTTTAAAACAGGGGAGGGTGGGGGTAAGGGGGAGAGATCAACCAAAGGACTTGTATGCATGAATATAAGCCTAAACAATGGACACAGACACCAGGGGGGTGAGGGT
>NW_005367809.1:2190345-2229018 GCF_000412655.1 Myotis brandtii | reverse complement strand
TGAGGGTATGAGTGGGGGTGGGGGGTGGGGGGACAATTGGGGGATAAGGACACATATGTAATACCTTAATCAATAAAGAAAATATTTAAAAATAAATAAAACAGCATTTTTAAATGATTACCAATACTATGAAGATGATATGCATAGCACAGGGAATATAATTTAATTAGCTAATTAGATCAGTGAAGTGATAGTAGTCATATCTTATCCATAGTCACAGAAATAATTCAATATTTTTGAAGATATTTAAATGTGTCTCAATTAACTTAAAGGCTCTTATTTGGTAAACTAGTGACCTGGTGCATGGATTCGTGCACACTGAAAAGAAATTAATTAGAAGGTAGCCAGCAGGTTGGGACTAGGCAAAATAGGCAGAAAACGCCCTGGAGCCAACCTCCTGAGGTCCCTCCCCGGCCAGCCACACCTGGAGTGGTGCGGTGGCTCGAAAGGCATCTGCTGAGTTAGCGGGATCCTACCGGCAGGTGGGGTCCCTCGGCCTGGCCTGCAGGGATCAGGCCGAAACGGCTCTCCGACATCCCCCAAGGGGCCCCAGAGTGCGAGAGGGCACTCTGCAAAGTTGCTGTCATACAGGGTGTAGAATGCAAACACAAGTGTGCAGTAAACCAAATTAAGGGCTGACAGTGTCTCAGCAACAACATAACCCATGGCTGAAGGTAGAATCGCATGGCCCCACGAGGAATCAGGCTCCCTCCTCTCTGGTTTTGGGGTGCGTCACCCAAGAACTGCTGATGCCACCACCAGGGGGCAGCTCCTGTGTTGCGCATCTGCCCCCCTGGTGGTCAGTGCATGTCATAGTGACTGGTCATTCTGCCCTTCAGTCAATTTGCATATTAGCCTTTTATTATATAGACTAGAGACCCAGTGCACAAAAATTTGTGCACTCGGGTGTCCCTCAGCCCGGCCTGTGCCCTCTCACAGTCTGGGGCCCCTTGGGGGCCCCTTCCCCTGGCTGCTGGCAGCAGTTTTCCTCCGGAGCCCGGAACCCAGGCCTTCACTCTTCGCTCTTCACTTGCCGCTCGGGCCCCGGGGGCAGGGCCGGCGCGGCAGGCTTCGCTCTTCGCCCCCTTCCCCTGGCTGCTGGCACCAGTTTTCCTCCAGAGCCCGGAACCCAGGCCTTCACTCTTCGCTCGCCGCTCGGGCCCCAGGGGTGGGGCCGGCATGGCGGGCTTCCTTCTTCACTCTTCACTCGCCACGCCGGCCTTCGCTCATTGCTCCTTGGAGCCTACATATGCAAATTAGCTGCCATCTTTGTTGGTGGTTAATTTGCATATCATGCTGATTAACCCATGGGAGGCGTAGTGAAGGTATGGTCAATTACCATGTTTGTCTATTATTAGATAGGATTATGGCTGTGTGTGTGTGTGATTTCTATGGGTTTACCCTAGTTTTAAGTCTTAGCTTCATCTACACCTTTAAAACATTTCTAATGATTACCAGCACTATGAAGATATGTGTGAGAAATGTAATTTAATTAGCTAAGAAGATCAGTGAAGTGATAAATTAGTCAGCCATAGACAACACATTTGACACCAATCCTCAAAAGAGGAAAAGTTATTTTCTAAAAGGCGTATCAGCTTTAACACAATATTTCTCAACAATTGCTCCGAAACACTCAGAGGTCATTAAACAATAAGTAATGAAATAAATGTAGTATTTTTTATAGCTTTAAAAGCAGAGATTTTGTTATTTGCCCGAACAATCTTAAAACTGATAGGGAAAAGAAAAAGGCAATCCTAGGCATAGTCTCTCTTGAGTGCAGGGAATCTCTTAGTTCTTCTCATTCATACATTTTCTTTTTATTCTCTTGCCCTCTGGTCTTTTTCTCTGTCTCCTCTTCCTCCCACTCTCCCTCTTTTTCTCCTTCCCCTCTCCCCCTCCCCCTGTCTCACTACAAATAATCAACACATTCTGTTAAAATTAATTCAGTACTTCACTGAAGTTGTACTGCTCAGAATTCATTTTTTAAGCGCTTGACCTAAATGTCATTAGTTACCTTAACAATTAAATAAGCATGTATTGAAATCTTCCCATTTGGTGCACTATGCTAGGCATTGGGGGAACACATAGAAATAATACGATACAACTCAGCTCTAAGTATGAGAAAGAAGAAAATGTGTAGCCATCATTGTAATAGATCAGAATACAACAGATGATTTAAAAGGGATTCCAAGTACTATGGAAACAAGCTGGGAAACTAATAGCACTGAGTATTCAATTTGCATTTCAGGTATTTTCATTTTCATGCATTTGTCTTACTATATGCTTATAATTCAGGCTAAGATGATTCCATGTTTATGTCTTATTTACTCCCTTTTCTTTTTTTATGCCATGTAAGTGAACTTATTAAAATTAATCACCATTCTGGGTGGTACAAAAATAGCTTTACAGTTGTTTGTATGGAAAACAGTACATTAATAAATAATAATACAAGAATAAACTCTGTCTCGCACATACAACTGTAAACCTACTTTTGCCTCCACCTGCATTTAATGGTCAAGTTGTATAACACACAACCAGAAGAGGAGGCAGGAACTCTCACCAGCTGATGACATATTTTGAGAGTCACAGAAATAATAAACAGAACAAAAGAGCAAGAACTAATGTGTTAGCCCCTAAACAGCAGGCATGAGCTTCTGCTGTTGATGTTTGCCATTCTAGTGAGGTAGCTTACAACACTGAAATGAATCCCATCGGCCTTAACGTTGGTATTTAGTCTTATGATGCACCTTCACCTCTGCTTACCTACGAACTCATTTGCAGGCTCAAGCAGTCCTTGGGCCTAATTCATCAGCTCTCTCTGACCATCCCCAAAGTGGTCTGTCTTGTCTGCACAGGACTAAACTCCAAGCAAATAATCCAAATGCTTAATCTAGTCTAGTTCCACTGAAATTACATAAAAATAACCCCAAATTGAAGTACTGTTGAAAAATATTCACAGAAAACAGACTTATTTTAAGCTGATTTTAAACACATTGTAAGGGAAAATATATATAGAAAAATCCACTTTCTTGTATGCACTTCAAAGGACACTGAATTGGTTGGGATTTTTCTGGTTAAAATATGATTATGCAAAGTAAACAGTCTTTAAGATCTTTCTTAGGCAAATCTGCTTTTGCTAAATTTGAAAATATTTTGAATGCTGCCTGCTATGATCCTATTGAATAAAAACTAAATATTAATACTGAGTCTTAATATCTTAATATTAAAATCCATAATTAACTTGATTTCTACATAAAAATTATTTTAAAATATAATAAAGTGATACTGACATTTGTACTTACTTTTCAATACTGAAAATATGCTTAAACTTATCTTACGCTGGGGTGGTATAAGCTAGCTATGATAAAGAGCTGTAAAGAAATAAAGTTCTAAATTAAAATAAATAACAACCTCCATTGTTTCCTCTTAATGCTTTTAGGATTCTAAGAGACTCCAGGCTTTCCTATAGTAATTTTTTTATAAGTGGAGTCACTTTTTTTTATTTATGCAAGATAAATTTACATTACTCAAGGCTTTGTTATTAATTTTATTAATTCCCGAAATTATTTTATATAGAAGACAGAAAAAACTGACTGGTATATAAAAAATAACAGCAAAGCATACATACTTTTCATAAAATTTAAAAAATAAAACAATCATTGTGGTACCATATTTCAAGCTAAATTCCAAGAAAATACATATTTTAATTACTAATAAGCATGAGAGATATGTGCATGGTTTTTATTTCAAATCAAAAAAGAGAATATATTCAAAATTATAGAAATAAACTTCTTAAGTAAAGACAATCCCTTTCTGGTGACTATTACAAAACAAAAGAGAAGGAGAAGAAGAATGGTAGAATTAGAAATATTCTTAAATTTTCTATTAGTATTATATCTGGAATTACTTGATGTTCTTAAATATTTATACCTAACATCCCTATGAACTGCTTCTTGCTGTGAGAGACAGTTAACGAACAAAATAATGATTACACACTGAAATTTAAATTATTTATTTGTTGTGTTACAAAAATATGGCTCAGTATTTAAGCAAAGCTATTGATTCATAATCAAAACACTTGCTTCAACATTTGATTAAAATTAATTCTGAGTCCAGTAGCACTATAATAACATTTAGTGTCAATCATTTAAGAATTGTTTGGTGTCTTTAGGGAGAAAAGCTATTATCAGGCTGAAGAATTAATAAAACTGTCAGGCAAGTAAATAACCTGTCATAAAGCTGTTAATACTGATTAATCTCCAAAGTACCATCTCTTTCATAAATGAAGAAGAAATGTAGAGGCCACTGAGGCTAGCAAACATTCACTCAACTTGTAAGGGCCGCCTGTACCTGATCTAAATTCCACTGCTCCTGCTCTATGAACAATTTAAAATATTATTTGTAGAAGGGTTCATTTCATATTATTTTACAACAGGTGACCCGGTGCATGAATTCATGCACAATGAAAGAAAATTAATTAGAAGAAATATTTTAATATTGCTATTCACCCTTTCTCTATAATAGAAGTGTCAACCAAATTCACAATCGACAATGACAGATGGAAACACACACATGCGACTGGCACCAGCAAGAGCTTTATACATATTGCAGATGCATGAGTCAACATAGCCTTTTATAGATATAGAATAAACTTGCTTAATTAGAACTGCTTTCTGATGTAGCTAAACTTTTACCAGTCCAGTGAAGCACCCCAACTTTTCTTTCAGGTAATTGTCAGCAACACAGCAGTAAATATCAACACAAAGCAGATTATTCTTGTAGCTCACACAGGGAGAACAAAGGGTAAAATATTTAACTGCAGCAGTGTTTGACTATATTCTGCGCAGTGAGAAAACCTGAAGTCATTTTTAAGATCCACCATTTCTTACTTCTTTTCAGTCGGGTCAAGTTTCTAAGCTTTCTAAATCTGCGTTTTCTGGCTAATGAAAAGAAAATAGGATTCCACTGAGTCTCCTATCTACCTACTCCAGGACTTCTGTGAGGATCAAATGAGGTGAGACATGGGAAAACGCTTCACAGACATTTGGTTATAGTGTAAAATGTTTCCACCTGGCTATAAAGCAAGTCGTGTTCCTGGGCTGAAGAAACTGAAGGAGGCTAGTCATCACTAGAGAGAGGAAGCTGGGCATTGCTACGTGACATCATTACCTGGATGGACACTTAGCATATTAGCCTTTTATATATACAGGCCAGAAGGGAGTGGCAAGAAATATTCAAAGTGATGAATGCCAAGAACCTACAACCAAGATTACTTTATCCAGCAAAGCTATCATTCAGAATTGAAGGTCAGATAAAGAGCTTCACAGATAAGAACAAGCTAAAGGAGTTCATCACCACCAAACCAGTATTATATGAAATGCTGAAAGGTATCCTTTAAGAAGAGGAAGAAGAAGAAAAAGGTAAAGATACAAATTATGAACAACAAATACACATCTATCAACAAGTGAATCTAAAAATCAAGTGAATAAATAATCTGATGAACAGAATAAACTGGTGAATATAATAGAATCAGGGGCATAGAAAGGAAGTGGACTGACTATTCTGGTGGGGGGAAGGGGTGTGGAGGTGCGGGAAGAGACTGGACAAAAATTGTACACCTAGGGATGAGGACAGTGGAGGGGCGGTAAGGGCAGAGGGTGGGGAGGGTGGGACCCGGGTGGAGGGGAGCTCTGGGGGGAAAAGAGGAACAACTGTATTTTTTTTTTAAATAAAAGAACACATATTTAAGTTTGTGCGGGAAGGAAAGATTCCCTCCTACCCCTCTTGGTTCTTATGGCTGGTTGAATACATAAGATGACATAAGGCAGACTAAATAGAAAAAAATCAAGTTTTAATAAGTAAGCATGAGAAATTCAAATAAGCCTGAACATTTCAAAGACAGGCAAAGTGAGGAATATGTCACTCTGGACTAAGGAGAGGAGGTAAGGGTCTGGGACTTCAAAGGTAAGTATGGCAATTCCAGGGGAGGTGAAAAGAGCAAATGCTTCCTAAGCAGATGTTTGCTGGGCCATCTAGAGACACCGAGACCCAGAGAGGACTTTGATCCGGGGCCTTGCTAGGTCCCTCCCCATATCCCACACCTCTTCCATATCACACTGGCTCTCTATGGGACAGTTCCCCCAGGAGCCCGCCTTCTTACACTCCCTTAGGATGGTAGGGGACAGTCACAAGTTCTTCCTGAGCCTCTAGGCCTTAAAAAAATAACCTGTTTAAAATAATCAGTACCCAAAGGGGTGGCAAACTCTTCCCCCTCAAGTTCAATGTAGTTTTCTACAAGTAGAAAAACTTCCCTTGCAGCTCTGAGGACGCCTCTGACTGATGTTTCTGGACGTGAGGCGGAAGCGTCCACCTGGCCCAGCGGTGCTCTCTGGGGTCAGCGAGCAGGCAGGGCCAGTGCGGAAGCTGCTGGCCAGGCTGCCTGTGCAGAGCTGACGAAGCCCAAGTGACATGTAAAATAACTTTTTCCAATTGGTCTTTGGGTCCAGAATTTAAAGTAAACCCCTGGCATGTTGTTATAATATAACTAACAAAAATAAAACCGTATCTAAATCCTCATGTTATGAGCCTTCCAAGCAAATATGAAACATACGGTACAAGGACGTGAGCAAACAGACAAGAGAGCTGCTGTTTGTTTCCAGTCCTCAGGATGGAGGCTGCTAGGACCATCGGAGATTGCTGTTCCTGCTCTCAGAACTGGAATTGTCTTGCCGCAGCTCCACACACGCTGCTAAAGTAAGTGTGCGCTGCTCAGCAGCGGGCTCTGGGGGAAAGGGCTTAGGTTCTGAGCTCCACTATGCAATTGTAATTCAAAAAATAATGCTACCCGGTGGGAACTATTACAAAGCATTCATTTAAAAAATTAGTGTATGTCACTTTGTATATTCTTGTAAGATAGGAATTATATCAGTTGGTTTTAAGTGAGAATTTGGGGGATATATTAAAAATAAACTATATGTTGAGGAAAAATACATTTCCTAACAAATCATTCATTTTACTTAACCTCATGCGATTAGAAATGACACAGATGGAGCCCTGAGAGAAATGAGGAGGGGAGTGTGGGAGGTTTGCTTTCCATGGATTCTTTTCTAAGAGGGAAATGATTCATGTGTCACGCCGATTTGTAAACAGCCCTGTAGATCACCCATGTCAGAAACCTTGCTCCTTGTTT
The DNA here is from genome assembly GCF_000412655.1 of Myotis brandtii. Lineage (NCBI taxonomy): Eukaryota > Metazoa > Chordata > Mammalia > Chiroptera > Vespertilionidae > Myotis > Myotis brandtii. The sequence goes on along the minus strand of NW_005367809.1, from coordinate 2,221,829 downwards.
CTGGTGGGAAAGGTTCCCTGCATGTGTGGGAATGAGTGGGACGCAGACCCACGGGACAGATCTAACCAGGGCGCTTCAACTTCCTCCTGGTTTTAGCAAAGATTTTTTTACTTCAAGGCATCTAAGTAATTGCCTTTTTTACTTAAAGGCATTTAAGTAAAAAGCATTTAAGGGTAGTCCCACAGGTATTTAGACTTTCCCCATGGCGTGTTTCCTGAGCCCTGTGTGTGCAGATGTGTCCTATAGAAACCCACCCACTCCACTCTTCCTTAGCAGGCTGCAAGGAATCTCATCAATGGGAAAGGGTGCCCAGAAATACTCTGTAAATGGGGAACATCCATTAAGACCATATGAAAATGGGATATTTAAGAGTTTTAAAAGTACTGTCTATTGATTTGCTACCTATTTTCAATCTAATATTTTCAAGTATCCAACTCCTGTCCGACGAGAAAATTCCCAATCAAGAGGTAACTTTATGTTTTGACAACTGCATCTTCCAGAAATTATTCAGTATTGGAATTGGATTTTTTTAAAAATACATGTTTTTGTTGATTTTAGAGTAAGAGAGAGGGAGAAAGAGAGAGAAACATCAATTGGTTACCTCCTGCACGCCCCTTACGGGGTATGGAGCCCAGAACACTGGCATGTGCCCTGACTGGGAATCAACCTGTGACCTTGGGTGCATGCGAGGACACTCAACCAACGGAGCCACACTGGCCAGGGCCAGAAAAAAAATGTATTTCTTCATTTCCTTTTTCCAAATTCCTCCAGCATCTTGAAATCATAAACCAAGTTTTCCCAACTCCAACCTTGATGGGTGAATATCTCATATTTCTAAGTGCTTGATTCTCTGACATCTCGAAGGGAAGGGGTTGCCTATTGGAATATGGCTTATTTATGCTGACAAGTTTTAAGAAACAAAAGACTCAGAACCATGGATCCTCCCCCTTACCTGTCTAAAGCAATTCAGATAGAAAAACCTTCATAAGAGAAGGAGCTTTTACCTTAGCATAATATAAAGTGATGACAAGGTGGATCTTAGCAATCTCTGCTTGCTAGACTCACCTCTGTGTCCTACTGTCTCTGTGTATCCAGCAAGAATTCGTTTACCAAATATTTGCTCTATCTCAATTACCTGCGAATTGCCTACGTTCTCAATGAAATCCCAGACCCCTGCTTCCCTCTTTTTGGTCCAGAACAGCACAAAACCTCAACTGTCCAATTTGTCCTGGGTCTCACATTCTTACGGAACGCTGTATATACATAAATAATAAATTTTGTTATTTTCTCCTGTTAATCTGTCTCATGCCAATTTCATTATTAAACCAGTCAGAAGAACTTTGAAGGGCAGAAGGAAAATTATTTTTTACTCCCCTACATGTGTGCATTAGATAAGCCAATTTTTCAAATGCATAGAAGAAAAATCATATTAGTATACTGTCGCCTCTCTGAGAATTTAATTAAAAGTATCACAATTACTTTATTATAGGATGTTAAAAAATTTGCTAGAGGATTTTCAGCAAACTTAAAGTAAATAATTATTTGAATCAACATTTTTATTAAATTAAGTCATTTATAATTATGAACTTGATTCCTCAGCAATTTTTCATTAGAATATTAACATACTCATAAATTTTATAAGGACAAAAAGCTCTTTGGCAAATTTGTTATCTATGAAATTCTTCAATTTATAGCTCTAATGTTGTTATAATTTATAATATGAAGTTCCTTCTCAAGAGGCAAAAATCAGTCACAGGTAAAAGCAACAATAACATTTTCATATTCCTTAGATACCTGAAGGAATAGTACTACCACCAAACTTATAAAACGGTTATAACTTAGTAGGTACTATATAGGGTGGGGGGGAAAGTAGGCTTACAGGGCCAAGTATGTGAAACAGAGTTTATTCTTGTATTATTACTTATTAATTTTCATACTATTTTCATTCTGAACAACCATAAACCTACCTTTGCTCCACCCTGCATAATGTGCTATTTAAAAACACACACACAAATAAACAGCACTGGAGCACAGATCCAGTCCTGTAGACTAGAACAGACCAGGTTGCTCAGGCTCTTTCAACGTCAATCTTACCCACTAGCTTCCTCACTGATTCTGCTAACTGCAGTCCCAAGTTCTTGAATGGCTATATGATTATTTAAACATATTCTATAGAGGTCAAAGGATAATCCCTAAATCAAAGTGATTTTTAGTTAAGAAGCAAATGATGAATAATTACTTAGGTAAGAAAATGCATGCTGCCAATTTATCTATATATATTAGCATTACTTTGAATATTAGATGGTATATAAATGGCAGGAGGAAAGAAAGATAATGAAGGAAAGAATTAAGGAACAAAGTGTTTACTGCAATTATATCTATATAGGGAGCCATCCGCAACTACAGAGGAAAGATTATAGTTATATATGCCTGTTAGCAAGGGAAATCAAGTATCTACAGAGTGAAGGAACAGATGGTGGGAATTAAAGAAACAAATCATAAGATAATTTAAATACATAAATACTTGCCTTACTCAGCTATTACTAGGAAATAACCTATGAATTAAAAAATAGCTATTTGGTTTACTTCACCCTCATACTTTGGGTGTGTGTGTGTGTGTGTGTGTGTGTGTGTGTGAGAGAGAGAGAGAGAGAGAGAGAGAGAGACAGAGACTGATCATGGGGGCGGGCAGTGGTGATGGAGGTGAGAAGATGGAGAGGAAAGGAAACACTGAACAGAAATGGTGGATGCTAAACAAACCTGAAAATTAAGGAATAAAACGTGCAAAGGAAACAGAATGTTGCCATCACAGAAGCAAAATCTGACATCCTAACTCCAAAAATGAGCAATTATGCCACATATTTCTCCCCCAATCAGAATCATAAAAGACAAGGAAATAAGAGCTCAGATACCTTGGGGAAGAAAGTCTGAGTGGTACCATCAGGAGAATAATAGATCAGACAAAAGGTGGTGAGGGAAATCTAAGATGGATGATTATAAAAAGCAATTATAAATATCCAATATAATAAAAGGGTACTATGCAAATTGACCCTAATGACAGAACGATCTGGAACAACCAGTCGCTATGATGCATACTGACCACCAGGGGGCAGACACTCATCACAGGAGCTGCCCCCTGGTGGTCAGTGTGCTTCCACAGAGGAAGCGCTGCACAGCCAGAAGCCGGCTCATGCCTGGCCAACACAGCAGTGATGGCAGGAGCCTCTCCCACCTCCACAGCAGTGCTAAGGATGTCTGACTAACAGCTTAGGACAGGGGTCCTCAAACTACGGCCCGCGGGCCACATGCAAATACAAATATTGTATTTGTTTCCGTTTTGTTTTTTTACTTCAAAATAAGATATGTGCAGTCTACATTGGAATTTGTTCATAGTTTTTTTTTAAACTATAGTCCAGCCCTCCAACGGTCTGAGGGACAGTGAACTGGCCCCCTGTTTAAAAAGTTTGAGGACCCCTGGCTTAGGATATCCAACTAACAGGGAGCAGGCCTAAACCATTAGTTGGACATCCCCCCAAGGGCTCCCAGGCTGCCAGAGGGATGTCTGACTGCCAGCTTAGGCCTGATCCATCAGAAAGCAGGCCTAAGCTGGCAGGTGGACATCCCTCGAGGGGCCCTGGACTGCAAGAGGGCACAGGCCAGGCTGAGGGCCTCCCCCCGGCGAGTGCATGAATTTTCGTGCTCTGGGCCTCTAGTCAATTATAGTTTTTTATTACAGCACAGAAAATGATTTCCAAAACTTTGTGACTTAGAAAAATCAGTGTTCTTAGGTCTCATCATTTTGTGGGTCAGGAACTTGGGTATGGCTTGGCTGGGCAGCTCATCTCTGCTCCTCACATCATCACCTTGAGAAGTTCAGCAGGCACTGGAGAATCTGAGTCCAGGATAGCTCACTCACAGTGCTCAAAGGTTATTGCTGGCTGTTGGCTGGGGGCTCAGTAGAGCCTTTCAGTCCCTCTCCATGAGGTCTCTCCATCTTCCTAGCCACATGCAGCTGTGTTTGTAGAACGAGTGTTCCAAGAGATAGAGATGAATTAAAAAATCTCAGGAAGTCAATTCTTTTGCATTACATTAGTCAAGAAAAATCACTAAAACTAGCTCAGATTCAATGGAGGGAAGCTGGGCTCCACCTCTCAATGAATGGAGGAGCAGAGGAGCTGTCTTTTTTCTACCTCATACCTCCATGTCAGTTATAACATCAGAAATTGCAGGTTGATTTGCAAATCCTCATTCAGTCTTTTTGAGAGCTAAGTTATGCTTCTTCCGAGATATTTTGGTCCTCCCTATTCTGGGTCTTGCCCAATTGCTAGTGTCCAGGCCTGAATGGAAACTGAAAGATCAGACCATTTCTTAGGTTACAGTCCTGGCCCCTGTGACAGTTACCTTCACTTCCTCCTCTCACACTTCCAGTTGTCTCAACTGTCCCTAAAGGTGGGTTGGACTTAATCTGAGTTGTCACCCTTCATGGAAGAATCCACAGAAATCTAAGTCCTAATTCCAACCTGATTGAACACATTAATTTATTAATAACATTACTGAATTGTAATTCACATGCTGTAAAATTCATCTGTTTAATGTATACAATTCACTGGTTTTTAGTACATTCACAGAGTTACATAACCATCAACACTATCTAATTTTAGAACCTTCTGCTGCCCATGGTTTGAATTTATCAATGACAGACAGAATGAGAAGCAGCCTGGAGACAAACTGGTCACCTTCTACCTGTGACAGAATGTTTTGAGAGGCTGTGATTCCATGCGGCCTCTCTAGAGATGACCTGCTTGACCAAACAACCAGCTGTGGTTTCTTGTAAAACAGGTGACAACTCAGTAATGCAACAGCTTCACATTCTGAGTTCATTGTATCTCCCTCCACAGGAACAGCCACAGCTCTGTACTCCGCTACTCTTAGACTCTTCCTTTTCCAAGAAGTCCATTCCTTTCCCTGTGCTGTTCCTTCAGTCTACAATGCACAAGGCACGTTCCTAATTATTCACCCATCATCAGCTCATTTTTCTCTTAAGGTCCAGATAAGAACACCTACTGGCTATTTTAATCACTATTTCCATTGAGTTCTCACTGTCTTCCACTCACACTCCAGCAAAGCATTCATTGCATCCTGCCTGGATTCAGTGAGATTTCGTCATCTGTCCCTATCACCTGTCTCGTGTTATGATCACTTTGAAGCAGGTTCCTTGTTTATTCCACTTTGACTTTGTTTCCCCAAGTTTCTTGGCACAATACCTTGCACATAGTAGGGGATAATCAAATTAGTAATAAGTTTCATAACAGAAAAACATAGTATTTCAGACTGATGCACTAATATCAATTCCAGTATTAAATGAGGTCAGTACAGCACCTCACCATCCTACTGGCCCGGAGGGTTTCATGCTGCAAAGCCTTTTAAATCATCAAAGCATAAAATGAATTATTTCATTGTACTTATCTTAGCATGAAGGAAAATCACACTAAAATTTGAAAACAAAGATTCAACTCTACATTCAGTTCTGTTCTAGGTAAAATTGTTTTTAAAATGTCTATTTTCCATACAACAGCTTTGACTGTATTTCCAATAAAAGTAAATAACATGGAAATTTAATAAAACACATAGAGATTCATGTTGCCTGAAAAAAAATCACAGATTACTCAGAATATTGTATTTTTCCCAGAAAATTCATAATCCTTTCCCATAAGAACACACTGTTGTAAGATATTAGTTAACAGTGAATTCTATTCAACCCCCTAATGCAAAAGTTTTAAGTGTTTATTGCCTAGTATGTTTCATGCTTTCTAATATTAGACAGTATCTTAAGAAGGGTTGCTTCTGTAGCAAATTTGAGCTTTGCCATTAATATCAGCGGCCTAGTACATTATTAAATACTGTTGTGCTAATTGCATTTCATCTGGAAAACAATTCATTATGTTTAGTGGAATTTACTAATGTGCTTCATTTTAATTTCTAAGACACCAAAACAAGCTCAAGTTATTACATTATACTAATAATTAAATGGTGGCTCATTTAAATGATCACAAACAACTAATGATGACACCGTATCATCCGTCTCTGCCTCATCCACACTACAAATTCTAATAACCTGCTACTGAGAAAGCTCACGTTGAGATGTTAATAAATGGTTTTTGCTTTGAGCAATAAGAATAAAGCCATCCGAGCAGTGGCTATGGGGGCTCAAATGATGGCGAGATTAGAGAATCAGAGCTTAACTCCCATCTTTCAAATATTTCAGATGCTGGTCAGGAGTCAGCCTCAAACATGCTTTCCCTCTCACTCCTCATTTAAAAGCACTAGAAGACAGCCAAAAAGAAAGCAAAAATATTTCATGGCAGGGCTGCCGAATCAGAATATCAGATAAGCACAGACTGCTAGATACAGAGGTGTTAATTGATCTCAAGACATGTGGGAAAGCGATTTTAAAGGACACATGTGCCCTTTAGTGTCATAAATGGCCAGTCCTTCTCTTAGGGAGTCTTGCAAACTGTGGATGAGTTCTCTGAATCTGGGCACTTTTTCAGGACTTGGCTTCCAGAACTTCAGACTGGATTCGACTTTCACAAATGTTATTTGTAGCAAATCACTATGATGTTCATGCCAAGGCCAGCGTCCTCAGTGATAAGAACCGCTAATCCCATATTTATGTGCATTGCCTATTCTTGCACACATATTTTCCTTTTTTAATAAAAACTATATATGATCTTAGCTATGGTGAATTGTGCTGCTATGAACATAGGGGTGCATAGGTCCTTTCTGATTGGTGTTTCTGGTTTCTTGGGATATATTCCTAGAAGTGGGATCACAGGGTCAAATGGGAGTTCCATTTCCAGTTTTTTGAGGAAACTCCATACTGTCTTCCATAGTGGCTGCACCAGTCTGCATTCCCACCAGCAGTGCACAAGTGTTCCTTTTTCTCCACATCCTCTCCAGCACTTGTCGTTTGTTGATTTGTTGATGATAGCCAGTCTGACAGGTGTGAGATGGTACCTCATTGTTGTTTTGATTTGCATCTCTCGAATGATTAGTGACTTTGAGCATGTTTTCATATGTCTCTTGGCTTTCTGAATGTCCTCTTTTAAAAGGTGTCTATTTAGGTCCTTTGCCCATTTTTTGATTGGATTGTTTATCTTCCTTTTGTTAAGTTGTATGAGTTCCCTATAAATGTTGGAGATTAGGCCCTTATCAGATATAATGTTGGCAAATATGTTCTCCCATGTAGTGGGCTTTCTTGTTGTTTTGTTGATGGTTTCTTTTGCTGTGCAGAAACTTTTTATTTTGATGTAGTCCCATTTGTTTATTTTCTCTTTAGTTTCCAATGCCCTAGGATCTGTATCGGTGAAGAAATTGCTTCGGCATAGGTCTGAGATTTTGTTGCCTTTGGATTCTTCTAGAACTTTTATGGTTTCCTGTCGTACATTTAAGTCCTTTATCCATTTTGAGTTTATTTTTGTGTATGGTGTAAGTTGGTGGTCTAGTTTCATTTTCTTGCATATATCTGTCCAATTTTCCCAACACCACTTATTGAAGAGACTATCTTGGCTCCATTGTATGTTCTTGCCTCCTTTGTCAAATATTAATTGAGCATATTGGTTCGGGCCGATTTCTGGGTTCTCTATTCTATTCCATTGATCTATATGTCTGTTCTTGTGCCAGTACCAGGCAGTTTTGAGAACAGTGGCTTTGTAATACAGCTTGATATCTGGCATTGAGATCCCACCTACTTTGTTCTTTCTCAGGATCGCTGCAGCTATTCGGGGTCGTTTTTTGTTCCAGATGAATTTTTGGAGAGTTCGTTCTAGATCTTTGAAGTAGGCCATTGGTATTTTAATGGGAAGTGCGTTGAATTTATAGATTGCTTTGGGTAGTATGGACATTTTAATGATGTTGATTCTACCAATCCAAGAACATGGTATGTTCTTCCATCTCTTTATGTCTTCCTCTATCTCTTTTTTCAACGTCCTGTAGTTTTCTGAGTAGAGGTCTTTTACCTCTTTAGTTAAGTTTATTCCTAGGTAGCTTAATTTTTTTGGTGAGATGGTAAATGGGATTGCTTTTTTAGTCTCTCTTTCTGCAAGTTCACTATTGGTGTATAGAAATGCCATAGATTTCTTGGCGTTAATTCTGTATCCTGCTACATTGCGTAAGAGATCAACCGAAGGACTTGTATGCATGCATATAAGCATAACCAATGGACATAAGACACTGGGGGGTAGGAGAGGCCGGGGGATTGCCAAGGACAGGGAAAAAGAAAAAGGAGACATATGTAATACTCTTTGTAATACTTTAAGCAATAAAAAAAAAAAAGATTAGGAAAGGAAAAAAAAGAACTATATATGTTCATTCTGATCTGATAACTCAGCCGCCACCACCTATAAAATTTTATTCTGAGAATGATATTAATGTGAGTTCCAGGAGAGCAGGGATCTTCGTCTATTTTATTCAATGATAAACACCAACTACAAAATCCAGTTTAATGGAACATATTTGGGTCTCAATAAATACTATTAAAGTAAGATTGGAAGAATAGAATGATGAAAGGAAGAAATGCATAATGAAAAAAAGGACAAAAGCTTTATTAACCCATTAATTAATTTGCTCTATGGACCTGTACTGTCTCTTTAATAGCAATGTATCAGTAAGAGAAACTGACATTGAGTTATTTTATCTACACTAATAAAAGAGAAACATGCAAATTGGTGTCACTCCGCTACGCCCACCAGCCAATCAGATGAGTATGCAAATTAACCCAACAAAGATGGCGGTTAATTTGCATATGCAGGCACAGAGCGAAGACTGAAGACAACATAGAAGGAAGCCAAGCGCTGCAGAAGGGAGCAAAGCTGCGGAGAAGCAAGTAGGGCGGCGGAGGTGGGAGCAAAGCCCACCTCGGCGGGTTTTGATCCCTTCTCTGCTTCGCTCCAGCCGCAGGAAGCCCTATTCTTGCAGGAATCTTCCTGCAACGGGCCTCTAGTATTTAGATATTATAAGGTAAATTTAACTACATGATAGCCAAATAGCATTTTGGGCATGTTTAATATTTTTTATGGTTATTTTAGTGTCTGTTTGCTATCTGTGAAGATTTACAGAGGAGTTAATATTACATCCTCCCAATACCAGTAAGAACATGAAGACATTCTCATTTAGGTCTTCCCTTTGGAAAGGTCCGCGGAGTCAGGCTGGTATCCAAGTTAAAGACACCATGGCAGACCATCCTCTTACCATGCACCATCACAGGAAGAAGAATGTCTAAGAAGACTCAGAGGAATGAGGGTTTTATTGCATCCAGTGCACTGATCTGACAGGTGACTCTGAAATATCACTTTAACATAAAAATCCAAAACCAGACTCAAGCTATATGCCAATTCCCTTCTCTTTGTCTCTACTTAGCAGAACGTTTTTCAAAACAATGCCACACCTGCTGTGTGAACATGTTATTCCCCTGGTACACAAAATTAATTTCTTATTAACATCATGTTCACAAAAATGTCAAGGCAAATTTGGGGAGGGGGGGGGGAGAAAGCACAAATGAAGGTTTAGCTGGGCCCAGTCAAAGGAGAGAAAGGCCAAGAAATGGTGAGTTTTAAATAAAGTTTTAAAATAAAGTTGACATGAAATTCATTTATATTTACCATTTAAATAAAATAGAAAAATAATTTTATCAAAAAGACTGCAGTCAACAAATATTGAACAAATGGCTCTAAACCACTCATTTTAAGCTTGCTGTTTTCAGAGGTCAGCAGTCAGACATCTCCCGAGGGATCCCAGATTGGAGAGGGTGCAGGCCGGGCTGAGCGACATCCCCTACCCGCTGCACAAATTTCATGCACCGGGCCTCTAGTATACATATAAGTATTTAACCCATGTCCAAGTTAACCCATGGATGAATGTCAGATTACTCAGATTAAAAATGCAAGGAATGGAAAATATATTGGATTATGGCAGGGATTTAGACAGAAATAAAACTAGTGAAAAATAAATTTGTCTAAGGTTCTGAAAGGACTTCATTAGCAATGCCGAAAGTATTAGGATGGTCATGTAAAAAGGCCGTAAATCCATCCTCACCCTCTTTCCAATTCAAGTCATACCTTTCTACCTAGAATTTCCACTAGAATCACAAGCCCAGCATCTCTCCAATGAGCTCCAGGAGTACAGTCTTTATACACTGTTGTAGCCCTCATCACACTTTATTATTGATATGTTTACATTTCTGTTGTCCCAACTAGAATATAAACCCTCAAGGACAGCATCTTTTCTTTTTTAATTTCATCATTTTTTAAATCTCTGTGCACCAAACCTAGTAGTGACAGGTACCTAATACACATGAAATCAGTGTAAGTAGAACAGATGAGTCCCATCTTTGCCTTCCAATAAATAACTTCACCATGTGTCCATCTATAAGGCTGGCATCATCCCACACCTTTGGAGTCCCTTTCAGTTCTATTTATTTATTATTTATCATACCCAAGAGCCACACTGACTTTACTTTTGCAATACCTTTCCTGCCCATCTCTTCATCTGCAATTGCACCGTTATCATTTTAATTGAAACCATCACTAACTCAAGCTTCCTAACTTTAATTTCTTTTTCTTCCTTTTATCCTTATGCTTGTCTACTGCTATTGGTCACAGAGTTTGATCACTTCACTCCCTAAACTTTCAAATTTACACCGTACACTTTTTTAAACATCTAAAATGCTTAGGAAGAAATTCCAAACCTAGGCCCATGTATGCCCATCTACCTTTCCAGGCTCTCCTCCCACAGATCCCCTGCACGACTCTGTAGGCTTTCTCAATGCTTGCCATTCCCCAGACATGCCTCTGTAACCTCCAGTCCCTCCACCTTTGTTCATAAAATTCTCATGACCTAAAATACTTTACTTTTTTCTTAGAATTTCAACCAATTAAAACCTAGACTATTTTCAAGAGCCATTTAAAATGTTACTTCCTATTTGACACATTTTTGGATCATTCCACCAAACTTGCAAATGTTCTCTCTCAAGCTTTATGCTTCTCCACACGACTGCCTTCTGAGTCTCTCGTTAACTAGATGGCTTCCTGGCACCTCACACGTCATTTTCAATGCCTAAAACATTATTTGATCTTCTGTCATCCTCCACCTGCTCTTCTCTTCTTTTTCTTCATTATCAGCAAGCCAGAAATCTAGATTTCTCCCTTGCTCTCAACATCCAAATTGCTCTAAACCCTGTGTATTATACCTTCTCAATAACTCAACTCCATGCCCTCTTGACTATCCCCACAACCACATCCTTAGTGCAGGGCTGTTTCATCTAATCTGATTACCTAATTAAACTCTTTCAGTGACTACTCACTGATCACAGAGTGAAGTCCAAACATCTTTAAAGCAGGACATATTCACCATCTGTCTCTAGTCCATCTAATCAGTCTCACCTCCAAACACTTTGCATCTTCACACCCTATATTCAGACAAACTGAACGACATCCCATTCACCAAAAATAGCAGCCTTCTTCCTGCCTCTACCTTATGTCCTAAGTGACAAACATTCTTTCCTCCTTTATATCCACCACTTTCTTTATCCATACTCGCATTCCCTAACACTCAGCTTAAATGTCATCCGCTCAGAAAAGCCTTTCTCCTTTCCAAGCAGAAATATTTTTTTTCTACCGCAGCCTTTTATTCATATCCTTAGCACATCCTGTCTACATTATAGTGCCATTATGTGTTTACATATCAATTTTTACACTAAAATGAAGACACAGAGGGCTGATGCCCTGAAAATACTCACTGACATACCCCCATTATTAATACAACATGTGGCATACAGAGAGCATTCAATAAGCATTTGTCGATTCAAAGGCTGGAAATAACTTTGAGTTAATCTTGTCACTTTCTGGACTACATTCCCCACACCCCAAATGATCAGTTCATTCATTAAAAATGGCAGAATAATTATATTACAAACTCTATCATATTATTTCTTTGTGTCAAGAGGCTTATCAAAAAAATCTGATAAACCCATCTTTCATTAAAACTTTTCTTTAATCCTAATCCCTCTATCAGTGGTTCTCAACCTTCCTAATGCCGCGACCCTTTAATACAGTTCCTCATGTTGTGGTGACCCCCAACCATAAAATTATTTTCGTTGCTACTTCATAACTGTAATTTTGCTACTTTTATGAATCATTATGTAAATATCTGATATGCAGGATGTATTTTCAGGGGTCCAGGATTGAAAACACCTATTTTTATCCCTTCCTTTCACCTATCTGTCAACCCTACTGTGTTGCTTGTTTCTCCTACTTTCCTTCAGCTCACTCCACTTTCTGGAGTCAATACCTAGTTTAAAACAAACAGAAGTGATTGCTAGGTTTTTTTGGTACCAATTTTTACTTAGAGTTAATGACCACCAGGCAATGTTAAAATAACAGATCACAGAAAATCAAAAATAACTTATTTTAAATTTTTATTATGCTCTTTAAAAGAATAAATGACAATTCATCATTATGATTCTAATACTATGAGTATAACTACTATATTTTATTAAAACATGCAATTTAAAATTATTCTTTTCATAGCTTTATTCATGAGAAATTTATAGTCAAATTTCCTATTAAATCCTAGATGGAATTTATCTATTTTGGTCTAAGTGACTACAATATATCCTGTAATTAATTAGACTGATTTGACTAGGCATTTGCCATATAAAAGGAACTCTTAAGAGCTTATTTAGCCCTAAAATTCCATGATACAAATGCTTTCTGAGTGAAAATAACATCATACAGGGCACTAGACCTTGTCCTCAAAGGAAAGCAAGGAGAAGTAACTTGCAAAACTAACATTACATTTCTTGTAACTTTTAGCTAATCTTCCTTCCTCTCTTATGCCCCTGTGTTGTTCAAAGTAATATCCCAATGAACCCTTCTATTTCATTAAAGGCAACTGATAGTTTCTGAAAGAAATCACTGACTCCCCAATGTATGGTTACTTCAAGCTACTATAAATTACTTTAAATGCATCCCGTTAAGAATTACATTAGAGCAGATTTGTTTTATGATATCTATTAATATGCTCAATTAAAATATTAAATTTTACAAGAGAAAAGACCCTGACACTAAAAACAACAACACAAAAACTAACATCTAATTATGGGAAATTACATTATGTTGTATTAAACAACTCAGAAAATTGTGTCCCACACTTGGGATAATGACAATAATAATAGTTAAAAATTAGTTCCTTGATAATTCAACATACTAGCAATTTCTAAAAGAACTACGGACTTTTTTCTAGGAGGCCTTCTGCTTTGATATGCATCAAATAACACAAAATACTTTTTCAACCACTTTAGGAACAAGATTGCACGAAGCTAACTCTGTAAACACTGTAGTTTTAAGGGAATTTTTAAAGAACAATTAGTGTGCTTAAAATTTTCTGGTATCAAATAGACATTTTATAATCAATATTTACTTTTATATTTTAATTAACTGCTTTATCACACCAAACGACATTTTACTGAAGTTCCAAGAATCACCAATATTCCATGCCTAACTGACTCTGAGACAGAAAGTTAATCGTTTTGTGCACTCAATTCATTTTATTTCCTACTGCTTTCCTCTTCAGTTTATTAATATCTTTGCTTTGGAAAGACACACAGCCCCCTGAAAACTAAGCTTAAACATTTTTCTGTGATGTGTGATACTTACTGTGGGCTGAGAAAAGAATGTCGTAACCGTTGTGCCTGATTATGAGGCCCTAATCTATGCAACAGGTCACTTCAGTGCTTCTGGGAAATCAAACAGCATCTTCATCAACAACATCAGAAAACTTATATGACTTAAAACAACTGAATTACAATGTTAACGCTTTAAAACTGCATTAGGATGCCAACCTGATGAAATCTATATGTTCTATGTGTTGTGGGGGTCATTGTAGTGACAGAAGTCTAAATTTCAATCCATTTTAGCCTCTAAAATGACTTATATTGACTACTTTTAAATATCATCATGCCTACAAACAATCAATTGCATTTTGTCATTTGGAATCAAATGGTAAATTCTGAAACCGAATCAGGTCCATTTAGACCTATAGTTAAGGTACTATATCCATTGTTTATATCACTTGTATTTGTAAAATGTGTCAAGTATATCATAACAATTTGCAAAACATAAAAATTTTGACAAGACCTTTTAATGAAAAATAGAATTGCAATTCAGAATTTCTATGCAAGGGCATTTGTTTCATCAATCATATAGAAAACTCATAAATTACACTTCTAGAATGTAACAAAAACCAAAGAGAATGTACATCATTTGCTATGATAGGATTTTAATAGCTCAAAATAAATTCTGAAAATAATGCTTAAATTCCCAAACATTGGAATCTGGGTTGAATCTCATAATTACATGTTCCTTAAATTTAGTCTACAAATTGAAAGTTTACTCAACACTAAGGCAGAAACAGAATCACATGTAACTAATGCCCACTTAGAAAGGGTACCCTGTCAGAGTCCTTGGGGAAACATGGCCTGTTCTGGGCTATTGCTAGAACTCAATGGGCATCTGTGCTTTGGAGCTTTCTGGGAGAGTATGTGAGGGGATTTGAGGTTGTTACTAAGTCCCAGGCGATACTGAACTAAGGATGTTTCCAAGAGGAAAGGCAGACTTGAAGCTACAACCTAGAGTGAGGGCTAGGGGTAGGATGAGGGGAGAGGAAGAGAAGCTTGGAGTAGGGGGTGGGGACAGGGCAGTCTTGAAAAGAATGTCAACCATGAGTTAAAAGAGACATATTGGTAACATATCAGAAACATCACAATATTAATCAAGTTTCATCAACTTAAAAGGGACTTGAATAAAATATGGTTTCTCAAGAGCTCTCTTTGCCAGACCTTTGTAGCCCTAGACTGAGCACATGTCCTAATGTGCCCTGGCCCACTGGTACTTACCCCTCTTTCCCAGCAAAATTCCTAACAGCATCCCCATTCCTTCTCAAATATGTTTCCTGGTTTGGATAATTAAATTATACGGTTAGTTCGGAGTGAAAAGCAGACCCTGAGAGAATGCTTTGTATGCTACAGGATTTATTAAGGAAAAGCGCCCGGAGGAAACCGGTGAGGGGATGAGAAAAGCTGAACAGGAAAGGGGAAGAAGACAAGGAGGGTATGAGTTTATGCAAAGTCCTACTGGAGATGGTTTTCTCTGTATCCCTCAGAGACGTGTGGAATATGTTACACCTCAGAGTTGATCCCAACCCAAGGGGAGGGAGCGGGTTTTCATTATCCTGTACCCAGGTCACTGGCAAGGGCGCTCCCAGGAGCTTCCAGGTGTCTGTCGGAGTGGGTGAGGTAGCTCCAGGGGCTGAGGACAGTCAATCAAGGAAAAGCAAGCAAGAGCGATGGTTTTGGCCATGAACGGGCAGAGAGAGATAAAGTAGAGACAGGGGGTCAGGACAAAGCCCCGAGTGCTCACTACAGTCACCCATGAGGATCCTCCAGAGGCTCGCAGGGAACTCACTCGGGCCCATCCTGCAGACTGTACAAGACCCTTGCTAACTTGGGTCATGTGCATGCACCAAGTGAGTCTCCCACACTGCAGGAAACTGTACACTGATTCTTTACCTTTGCATACGTGTGCATGCTCCTGGGGAGAGAATAAGGCTTTCTTCAGATTATCAAAAAAGTCATGATCCAAATGAGATATTATATAGACTTTTCAGGAGACACTGAAGAAAACCATACAAGTGTGCGTAACTCTTTAAGTAAAAGCAAAGCTGGTCCATTTCCCCAGTAACCTCATTTAGGAGAGTGTAGATTTTTCAACGGTTTTGTATATGCTCCACACCCCAGTAACCTCATTTAGGAGAGTGTAGATTTTTCAATGTTTTGTATATGCTCCACAGAGGTGAGAAGCCATCAGCCAGAGAAAGTAATGGTGTCAGACTCAGAATTACCAGAGGCCTTACGTCAGCTCTAGTGACTCTGAATGTTAATCTCACTCTCATATTCCTAGTGAAGGATAGATCTGGGCAAATGAGCATTACAAAGATATTATTCCTTTTCCCCTTGCCAACCTACCAGTGAACTCCAGATTCAATCAATATTCAATCAATAAAGTTGTCAGACGCACCTTGGTGAGGTGGTAGGAAACGTGGAATAAGCTACTTTCATGAGTGAGCTAACGAAGTTTCCCATTTTATTTCTATGGCGCAACTACACTTTGTACGGCTCCCTTGGGCACAGCGCTGTGACACCACTGCCAAGCAGGCCAATGATGAATAATGTATGCCTTTCCTCCGCACAGTGATCACCACTTGCAGCGCTCCTGACGCCTCCTAAATCTTACTGGCCTCGCCACACCTTCAATGTGTGACATTAGTGTTTGCTCATTTATTTCGGAGACATTTAGCAACGTTTTAGTACAAGAGATGCAAAATCGCAGTTGCTCTTTCCAGCTGGGATCTTTCATTTTCCACTCTGAACTGTGAAATATGTTATTCTTAATTAAACACTCTCCATGTCTAATTTTAAAGGTATTTTCTATCCAGTCATTCTTGTCTCTGATATTTCATTATATTACAATTTTTCTATATCATTTAAAGAGAAAAAGTTCACCAATGAGGTAGATGCAAAAATAACTCCCATATGAAAAGTTTGCTAATTAATAGAGTATTGTTTCTTCATATAAGTTGTGTGTTGGCTAAAGCTTCTATGTAGCTATTATTACCACTTGAATATTTAATTTTCATGTTATTATGGCATATTATTAACAGCTGCACGGAGAACTCAAAGAAAAGGAAGAAAGAGAATGCCAGATTAAAATCAAAGAAAAATTTACACCTGCTGCATTTGTTTTTCACTTTAAAGTTAAATAAACTAACACTGAAAAAGTATTCTTAGGAGAAGAGCCAAAGAAACTTTTATGGAAACTTCTGTGTGCGGGACTAGGAGACTATTTGACTATGTTGCAAAAAAATAAGTCCATGGATTGTTTTGCAAATAGAAATCGACCTGAAACTACCAGATTGACAAGGTTTTAATTGTTGAAAACACCAGTAGAGTGAAACAACTGGTTTTATTTACTGAATTTACTGGCTTTTTCACTTAGCTGTCCATTTGTTTAAATAAATTATTGGGGATAATAACACAAGATCTGTGGTGTTTTCCTCCCTCCGTTGTTAGGCTGCCGCTTTTCATTTACTTCCTCTGGATTCAAAGGGTTGTAAGCGCATGAGTAATGCAACTCTAACGAGGAAGGCACACAGTTTCTTTAATTAAACTTATTTGCCTGAAGCATATGATATGTTTTAAAATAGCAGTAGCATTCCACTTTGGGATCTCTGGTGCTTTAATTTTTCTTCTTTCATTAAAAACCTCAAGATGTGCCTGAGATTTTTTTTTCATACTAGTATAATAAGTTCAAACTAATTTTAAGTCACTACCTATATAAAGAATTTTTAAACCTCCCAATCATGTCTTTCTAAAGGTTTCATTTCAACAAGAGCTTTGCTTTAAAAACTTCTAGTTTAAAAATTGCATGAAGTTTCTATTTTCATCTTGATTTAAATGATTATAAAATCAGAGAATATCTGTTAGTCTAATTATAGCAAAATATTCATACAGACTGATAAGCTGACTCCTCTTTCATTCTGATCTCTTCTTGATGAAATCCTTTTATTTAAATTAGGTTTCTAAAAATGAAACAATTGTGATTCTTGGAACTTTGTGTAAATAAATCTTTCCTAAATCCAGCTGGCCTGTTGAATCAAAATCTTAAATGCTTTTTAATTGACTCAGTAAGAACTTTGGTAACACATGCATGCACACACACACACACACACACACACACACACTTCTAAGGCTTTGCTGAGAAATAAATATGCTCAGGTCCATATAAAATAATCGTATTTTCTATCATATTATACAAAAAGCCTTTACACGATTCCTCTTCCATATGAGAAAACTTTTGTCCTGGAGATTGAAGTATGTACACTGAAATGCTCAGCATTATTGAGAGCCAAAGTAAGGCTAGGTCTGAAATGGACTCAAGAATTTTATCAAGAATATAAACATGTTTAATTCATATGTATGTATGTACATATGCACAACTTTATATTTAAAACTCAAAAATATATAAAGGTATGGAAATTTATTGAAAAAAATGCAGTTACCTTTAAAATATCTTTCAAAACAACTACTGCATTTTTCATGATGCAACCCAATTTTTATATACTCAATTGGAAAGGTTTACAAATTATTCCAGCTTGTTACCAAAACAAGAGGAAAAAAATCAACTCACTGGGACTGGATTGCGATAATAATCAGGTACTCAGAAGGAAGTCAAAAATGTATTTTTTAATTAAGAAAATATCAGGTATATAGTGTTTAATACTCAAGGTCTCAATGTGATATTTATTTCATAAATGATACTTCCTTCAGATTTATCTTCCTAATGGATAGATACAATGGATAGTGAGTGTTATCGTGTTTATCCAAGCAATGGGGCAATGGGGAGAGCAGGCACCCCTCTCTTGATGGATCCTAAGGAAACATCAATTCTGAAATCTTTCAATAGATAAAAACTAATAATAAATAATGCATTTTTGCATTTAGATGAAGTATTCTGCTTGGCTATTTTAAAGTTAAAAAAATAAGAGCCATTCTGCTTAGGTGGTTTTGCAACAAATCAAACACTAATCATCATTCTGCTTGTATTTTGCTATTTGTCACCAGGACTGCCCTACCATAAAACGATACACAATCATCTCTCTCGGTGACAGATTAATGGGTTTACTCTGTCAGTTTAGAACATGTAAAGGGCCAGCTGGGCTAGATACCTGGTGCTGCCTCCCAGACAGAGCCTCCGCTGCATACTCTGCAGGAGATTCTGAGGCTGGAGGAGGCTTCTGTCTACATTAGGGAGCCCTGCTTCTTTCCCGCTCCTCTGGGGAGTCAGAAAATAACCAGTCCAGGCAAGACATCACAGCCTGACTCCCCAGGGCACAGCAGAGGCTGGGCCTCCTTGGCCTCAGTGTCAGGGAACAGAGGAGGGCATGGGTCTTGCCTGGGAGGCTTATCAGGCACCGTTCTTCCCCTCCTCCCCCCACCCCCACCCCCAGTTCCCTCTACCAGATGCTCTTCCCTAGAAAGCCTCTTGGCTCACTCTCTCCTCCTTCCAGGCTTTTCACAAACCCTCCCTCCACCAGAAGAACCCTAACGGCCTTATTACCCAGCAAACGGTCCCTCTCTGCCTTGCATTTGAAGCCACCCTATCTTCTCTATTTTTTCTTTCAAGGACATGTCTCACTTTTTTAACACATTATATAAGTTTATAATTTATTATATTTATTTTTATCAACCTTAAACTCTGGTAAACATGAACAGTGATCTTTTTCTGTTTGTTCCCTAGTCACATCCCGGGTGCTGAGAATACTTTCTGACACATGATGGACACTCACTATTGTGAATGGTGGAATAAATGACCAGCTACAGAGAGGGGTGCCTCCCTCCCCCCACTGCTCGGATAAACACGCACACCGTCCCCACCACCCATTGGATTCTGGAGAAGCTAGGGGTCTGCGCCTGCCTGCCTGCTCTGGGTCTGGACAGAAGCTGCGCTCGTGGCCCCACCACTCCAGACCCCGCAGTGCGGCAGGCGCTTCTGGCTGCTCAGGGGGCCAGGGGGACTGAATCCGTGCCCACTGGCTTTCACTCCACAGATGAGGAACTGCTTTGCTTCCCATCCTATGCTTGTTTGCGGCTGTTGGAGACATGCCAACAAGAACTCATCTTCCTGAGTTCTAAAGAATCACACAATGATGAGCCAACTAATAAAAATGCAGCTCACTTAAGGGCACTCGGCTCTACATGGGAGGAAGACCAAAGTGAATATCTAGTGCAGGGTGGTTGCCCACACTAGAAACGCAACTGAAGAGAGGCAGGAAGAAATGTTACCAAGGATGTTACAAAGCAAAACATAACAGATGGTACCCAAACTCTTCCAGAAAACAATAAAGGCAGGAAGATTCCCCCCCCCACCCTCTTGCTCTCTCTTTTTTTTTGCAGCCAGCATTGCTTCATATCAAAGCCTGCAAAAGACATTACATAAAAAGAAAACTACAGACAGATATTCCTCATGGAACCAGATATAAAATTTCATAACCAAATGTTGGAAAACTAAATTTTACAATATGTGAAAAATACTGTGCAGCATGATCAAGTCAGATTCATCTCAGAAATCCAGGTTAATTTAACATCCAAAGAGCAATAAATGGAATTCACTATATATTCAGACTAGAAAAGAGAAAAACAAAACCATCTCAATAATAATATTAAAAGCATTTACCAAAACCCAATACCTATTCCTGATTTTGAAAATCGACCACCAAGCCATTAAAAGAAGGAGCTTTTGCAACCCAATCAAGAACATCTATGAAAAACCAATGCTGACTGAAACAGTGGATGCTTACCTATAACTTCAGGAGCAAGGAAAGGATATTCAGGTTAGTAGAGGTCCCAGTCACTGCAATAAGGGAAAAAAGAAACATCATAAAAATATCACAAAGGTGGAAATAAAACTGTCTTAATTCACAGATATCATGATCATACATGAAGTAAATTACAAGGACTATGCCCGCCCAAAAAACTACTAGCAGTAATAAGTCCAATATTCAAGGTCAGTATGCAACATTAATTTATTTCTATATACTAACAATAAAATTGGTAATTGAAAATAAAAAAACACCATTTACTGATAACATTAAAAACTATGCTCTTCTTAGAGATAATATTAACAAAATATGTGGAAGGACTGTACACTGAAAATTATAAATTATCATTGAGAAGAATTTAAAGAAGACCAAAATAGAGAAATACAACATATCACTTGATTGGAAAAAAATTAAAATGGTAATTATCCCCAAATTAATATACAGATTTGCAATCCCTTCAAAATCACAGCAGGCATTTTTTTTGCATAAAATAGCAAGCTAATTCTAATACATATACAAAAAGATGAATAACTCATAATAGCCAACATAAAATTAAAACAAAATTGTAGGGACTTACTCTTCCCAATTTCAAAATTGTAATAGAACTATTACAATCAAGAAGTATAGGTCTAACCAAAGAAGAAACACATAGATCAATGGAACAAAATTGAAAATCCAGAAATAAATGCTTATATTCATGGTCAACTGATGTTTTACAAGATGCTAAAGAAATTCAATAGATAAAAGATAGTCTCTTAAACAAATGTTGAAACAAATGCTGAGACAACTGTATAACCATAGACACAAAAAAAAAATACACTTAGCCTTTTAACTTACAACATATGCAAAGAGTAACTCAAAATGGATCATAAACATAAGTATAAAAGCTAAAACTATTTTTAAAACTAGGCAACATATGTGAAAAGGCAATTTGGATCATAGGATATATGTATTAGACATACCCATCTTGTCTGACAGGCTCATATCTCTTATTAGCTAAAGTCAGAGGATTTATGCCACATTTGAGTTAATTGTTTGCCTTACACTAAATTTTACTCTATAAGAGATTATAGAAAAGTCTGTGTGTGAGGGAGTGTGTCCCTATTTACAAATTACATCATAAACTTACTTGATTATCATTTATTTATGACAAGGTTTCTTAATGTAAAAATAATCATTGTGTGTGCATTTTGTTCATTTTTTCTTCCATCTTTGCCTACTCTCTTCAGCTTCCTGTTTTGCTAACAACATAAAGTAAAAACTCACAAATCTATCCTTTCAAACATATAAGGATGTCCACACCTGAATTCAGAAACTAAAACAATATACATAGAAACTTTAAAACCTTGTTTTAGTGTTTAACTTTTATTTATTTTTATGTAATTTACTGGGGTGACATTGGCTAACAAAATTACATAGGTTTCAGATGTATAATTCTTAATACATCATCTGCATATTGTATTGTATGTTCACCACCCAAAGTCAAGTCTCCTTCCATGACTATTTATCCCCCTTTTACCCTCTTCTACTTCCTCTCAACCCCTTTTCCTCTGGTCATCACCATACAGTTGTCTGTGTCTAGGAGTTTTTTTATTTAAAGTTCTAAGGTGATAAAATCCCTTCTTTTACATCACTATATTTTTCACTATTCCTATTTACTATTTGAAGTGGTAGCTAATTAAAAATCTATTTATCAGTGATAATTCAACTTATATACTCAGATACTATATTTATACTAATTGAAAAGCAATTAGAATTGAAAAAAATGTTGAAATGTTCTATTTAATCAAATTAGTACTTTTAAAAATAAAATAATACATTTCTGACTCCAAGTACAAATCATGGTTGAAAATTACTCATGAATTCACCCAGAAATAAATAATCAATAAATGCCCCTTTGGGGCTAATAAAGCACTTTTTCCAATATACTCTGTGACTACTGCTGTGTCCAAGCATCTCCAAGCTTTTTAATGTCTGTAGACATAATGATCTTTAGGTTTATTTCAAGAAAAAAGAGGGATAGTTGATATTATGGAAAAATACAATTCTCAGAAAGTATAAAACTGTTTTATTTTAGTCCATTCTCAATAAACAAGAAAACGCTAAGTGCAAATGCCAAATTCTGAACAAACAACATTCAAGCTCCTTCAAGTTAGTAATGGGCCACTTCAGTTATCAGAAAATGAAGTGCGTCATTTACAATCTTGCATTTATAACTGTGACCCAGTGAATATATTTGCTCTCACAGATCAGACGTTCAAAAGTTCAAAACTGACATTGCTCATTTCTTCCTTTCTATTTTGGTGCCAGTTTTGTGTAGACTGTTCAGTTTCTTTCAAGAAGAAACTCTGCATTTGATCCTTATTTATGAAAACAGCAAAAAAAGATAAACTATCTATATAAAAGCCTAAGCAACTGTTATGACCAAACGAACGACCAGTCAACCAGTCACTATGACGCACCCTGACCACCAAGGGGGCAGACACTCAATGCCAGAGCTGCCCCCTGGTGGTCAGTGTGCTCCCACAGCCAACCTCCCACAGACGGCCAACCTCCTATGGTCCCTCCCCCTGGCTGGCCAACCTCCAGGTCCCAATCGCCCAATCAGGACTGGGTGAGACTAAGACTGGCCCTGGGCCCCAATCACTGGCCAGGCCGAGGGACCCACCCATGCACAAATTCGTGCACCAGGCCTCTAATAAAAATATAAAGCTTGACTTAAATTCTTTCTCTATCTGACAACACTGGTCCAGAATTTTATGGAAAATCACAGACACCAATAAGCACCCCAACAAAGCCTCCATCCAGTAAAGCCATGACAATCCTCAGTTCATCTCATACAGAACATCCCAGGACTGGTGATGCACTTGCTCCCGCTATTTCATGGAGAAATCTATAATAATAAAAGCGTAATGTGCAAACCGACAGAACGACAGTCCGGACAACCTTCCAGATGAAGCCGGGGCTGTGAGGGCCAAGCCCCTTGCACAAATTTTGTGCATCGGGCCTCTAGTACATGTATAAAGGGGAATAATTTTTTTAGTAATAAAAGTTCCCATAAACAAACAAACAAAAAGAACAAACAGAAACCACACACTCAAAAAGCATTTCTGCTGAATAATTTGCTGTTATGATCAGCACCTTCAGCCTATTTAATTACTGATGTTCAAACAACATCAAATCTATTCTCTAAGAAAGAGCTATTTTTTAACCTACCAATAATGCTCATTTTGAAACTGGCCTTCAGGATTTTTCCTGATCTCCAGGGAACCTCAGCTCCTGTTATCTGTGCTCACTAGTGCTGCGCAATTAACTCCTACCCCAGCAGCTCAG
The DNA here is from genome assembly GCF_000412655.1 of Myotis brandtii. Classification (NCBI taxonomy): domain Eukaryota; kingdom Metazoa; phylum Chordata; class Mammalia; order Chiroptera; family Vespertilionidae; genus Myotis; species Myotis brandtii. Next base: position 2,198,006 of record NW_005367809.1, on the reverse strand, counting down.
TTTCCGTTTGATGGTGATTATCGTGAAGTGTCAGGCCATGACATGACAGAATAGTCTTTCTAAAATCATGGGCACAGTCACAGTGCAGCTGATTTAAACTGAAAGGCCGCTCTCCAAGTATCTTTAACCTACTTAATGCCCAGCAAGGATTTAGTTATCTATTCGGCACTGCATTACTTTGACCTGGAGATTTGGCAAAGCACATAAGAAAGATGCTTCAAAAGTGGATGGAATACACTGGAATAAATCTTTAGCCTGAAGAATTAGAGGGTATTATTATAGAGATAATGTACTTCAAATATCTCACATTACAGATGAACAGAATTCTTATTTATCTGTTCTATCGTCTGCTTTTCTATCTGTCTAGTCCAGTGGTCGGCAAACTACGGCTCGAAAGCCACATGCAGCTCTTTGGCCCCTTGAGTGTGGCTCTTCCACAAAATACCGACTTCTGCGCATGGGCCACGAAGTTTCAATCGCACTGTACATGCGCGCCCGCACGTGGTATTTTGTGGAAGAGCCACACTCAAGGGGCCAAAGAGCCGCATGTGGCTCGCGAGCCGCAGTTTGCCGACCACTGGTCTAGTCTACCTATGTATGGACCTATCTAGTTATCCATTGCTATGTAAAAAAAAATTACTCCAAAATTTTGTAATTTAACAACCATTTGCATCACACAGTTTTGTAGGTCAGGAAGTCAGGTGGGGCCTGGCTGGGCATCTCTTCTGTTGTGCAGGCACTGCCCGGTGGCCGAGCTGGTGTGTAGAGTCTGAGATGGCCACATGCACAGGCGGGTTACTGGCAGGAAGATGGAAGCATGGAGACAGCTGTACTTTTCTATGTAGCCTCAGGGACTCTTCTCCTTGGGTGCCCTCCAGCAGGGGAGCCAGATTACGTGGAGCCTCGGGACTTGCAGAGATCAAGACGGGAGCTCTCAGTTCTTTTAAAATTCAAGTGTCTCCAGGCCCAGAATTATAATTTATCCCACCGTGCTTAACAACCCCAGGCCAGGACACCCAACTACAGTGGCTGCACATCTGAATTCCTTCCAAATAGGACACACTCATTCCTCTCCCAGGCACATGCATTAGATAGTATGTCATTTAATGTTCCCAATGACACTATGTGGTAGGTAATATTACTATTCTCATTTTAGAGCAGTGGTTCCCAAACTTATTTGGCCTACCGCCCCCTTTCCAGAAAAAATATTACTCAGCCCCTGGAAATTAATTTTTTTTAAATTTTAATAGCAGTTACTCATCGCCCCCAAATGCACCTGTGGCCATCACCGCCCCCCTGGATCGCTGCAGCGCCCACTGGGGGACGGTAGCGCCCACTTTGGGAATCACTGTTTTAGAGGTAAAATCATTGAAGTCTGGATTAATAGTAGTTGACCCAGCCAGGCCAGTGTTGCTCCATGGTTGGCTGTCGACCTATGAACAGGAAGGTCATGGTTTGATTCCCAGCAGGGCACATGCCCGGGTTGTGGGCTCAATCCCCAGTGTGGGGCGTGCAGGAGGCAGCCGATCAATGATTCTCTCTCATCATTGATGTTTCTCTCTCTCTCTCCCTTCCTCTCTCTAAAATCAATAAAAAATATTTTTAAAAAATAGTAGTTGACCCATTACTGCTTCTGCTGATCGAGATATTCTCCCTGAGAAACTTTGGTTCCATCTTATTCAAGTGAAAATCCATCCATGTTCCTCTTTCCCATCCAATGTGTATGGGACTTACAAGCGCCTGGAGATGCTAAAAGGCAGGGTGCACGTGAGCTGTGATAAGGAACATTTATGCTTGATGCCAACTCATCCTCTGAGTTTCTTCCAACTTTCCTGGTCTTTTCTAATAAAACAATAGGACTACTGCTAATCATTCATAAAAATTCTCTCCTCCCTCAAAACTATATTCCCTCTCCAACTTAAAAATTATTTTTGTTACTCAGCATTATCTCTCCCCTTACTTCTGTGCAGGATCACAAAACCAGCTATGTAGGAACGTGTCTGTGAAGAGAATCATCATCTCCTAGCTAATTTGGCAATTTCCTTCAATCTTTGCTTCAGTTCAGGGTGGGCTGTGGTCGGTGGGAGCAGGGAAGGAAAATAGTATGAGAAAATAGAGAGAAATGTTCACATGAATCTTACTACCTTGGCATGATAAGTTCAGCAGCATGCCTACAACAGTGTGATGCAGAAGACACTGAAGCTGCACCCCTCTAGTCTTTCTTTAGCCAGTGCCTACCGGAAGGCTCTCGTTGACCCCCTGGGCTTCCCCTTCAGGACAGTGAAATGTCCTTCCTCTCTATTATTAAAGACCCTGACTACACTTCTCTGAGCATCTTCTGTGCTGTGTTCACAGGATCTAAATATGCTTCTGTGCACTGCCACGTCTGATTTACCATCATAGCGCCATTCTTCCCTCACAAAGAATTAGTGAAAGGGAAGTGGGCAGTTGCTCTGTACTTCCTCTGGCCCATTCACTCCTTGGCCCAATGCCACCTTTCCTTAAGTTGTCTCATTGCACCAAAAGTCCTCTTATTAACACTAGTCATCTTATATTGTATCAAAAATAGCCCTTCTTCCCACGTCCCATAGGCAGGCTTCAGGCTCTCTTATTTAAGTTCTTTAGAACAATAACTGCTAGTCACTCTCTCTTGGATATTCTTATTTCTTCTCTCGCCATGACATTTTTCTCCTTTGATTAACCTATGTCTCTGGCCATTCCTTAGCAATTTCGTCTGTGTACTGTGATTTCTCCATTGTGCCCTTATGGGCCTGTGTTCATTTGCATTCCTCATCCTATTCTGCACACCTCACCCGAGATAGCATGTGTCAGGGCCTTCGTGCCCTGGAGAGAATATCAGGTTACACCAGCCTACCACACGGCCAATTGCTCCACTGACTTTACTGATACACCTTCTTTTATCTCTTTTCTACACAGCAGGTGCACTTACTTATCTCTCTCAAGAAAAAAAAGAAAAATCCAAATCAAGACAAACAAAAAAACTATGGTTGATGATGAAACTGCCTTCCTAGCCAAGTGCTATCAGGACATGCATCTGTCTGGGGAAGGAAACAGTTCTGTCGCATGTAAAGATGTTGGCCGAGACCCGCCAATCTGTGCAGTTTCACAATTTCCCCAAGGATAGTTCCTTTCTATTACCACCCAGGCCTGGACTATATGTTATCAAATTAGCCCCACAACTAAACGGAGTCACATGTAAATCCCTAACAAAGAGAATCCATTCTTGCACATTTCAAACACCAACTATTGCATCAGGTAGCATTCCAAACTAGCAAAACATGGGTTTTTGTTTGCCACTGACCCTTTATGCCACTCTGAATTTATAAAACATACTGTCCAAAACCTCCTAATGCTCCTGAAGGCAGGAGAAAAATAATTATACTTTTTTCCCTGAAAGGAACACCAAGGAGTACTTAGAATCGAGGATATGAAAAGTGCCACCAGGAGACTGGGAATGAAGTCCTCAGTTCCCCATCAAGGTGCCACTCTGCAGATGGGCTTACACCTGGGAGCTGACTTTTGTTTGCATCACATTTGATGGGCCTAAAATTTTACTTCTTAATAAGTATTCTTGGAAAGCAAAAATGAGTTTATTATAACTATTCAATCCATGTAAATCTCATTCTAAAATAGTAATAATATTCCATTCTCTAATATACTGACCTAGTTAGGATGCCAGTTTATAGATTTTCCTATTTTCTACACATAAAAATATTTTAAGAGCATAGAGTAAAGACATTCTGTGTTTAATGTGAATTGTTCAGGACGATGGAAGCAAGGATGTGAACTCTCGGGAAGGTGTCATTGGTAAAGCAACCTTTGCAAAGTTGCATCATATGACAGTGAGAAAGAACTGAAAGAAGGCAGCACAGACGTAGTGGGCAGTTGTGAGGGGTCTTGAGAACAATGATGGGAGGAGTGAATCAGTTCTCACTGGACCGCATCCCTTCAGTCGGCATTGCCAAGCTGATCAAAAGGACTTTCTACAAGCAGTCCTCACACTCAGTGAAGTGCACATTTGTGGGGCTAGAACTATGAGTAGCAATCAGTTGATTTGATTTTCCTTTAAAAATCACACACACACAATGGGAATATACTATGCTTAAAGCCCAGTGCCGAACTTTTATAGAAATGATCAAATTTTGAACCTGAAATTCTAAAACTCTAGAAAATAAATCTATTGATTGCAAGTAAATTGCCACAAACTGGGTGACTTAAAACAATCTGTCCTTGCCTTTTGCTGCTTTCTGGTGATTGATAACAATCCTTGGCTTATTCCTGCATCGCTCCAACCTGCCGGTCTTCACATGGCTTCTTCCCTGGGTTTCTCTGCGTCCTCTCATCTCTGGAGGAGGACACCAGTCACTAGATTCAGGGTTCATCCTATTCCAGTATGACCTCATCTAAACTAACTACATATGCAAAGACCTTGTTTCTTAATAAAGTCATATTCTGAAATTCAAGGTAGGTATGAATGGGGTTGGGGGGAGGGAATTTATGCCTATACAAATAGGTTTTTATTTTTAGGACAATTCATATTTGGTTAGATTTGCATGTTTTCTACATTTTAATGAATAGAGAACAGATGGTCTTATCACTATGTTAATTGAAAGAGACACCAGGCTTCAATACCACCCTTTTTACAGTAACATAATTCTTGTCTTCTCATCTAGTCTTAGTCATATGCCCTCAATATTGTGAATGGAATCAGTAAGAGTTTCATTGACATCCACTACGCCCATCAGCTCACTCTGTGGGGTGGATCCCTATAAATACGAAGCTCTACATTATACTTAGCCATCCATCTTCCAAACTGTAGCCATGTTCACGGTTGTCATCTATGCTCAGAGCACAGCAATCAACCTAGAACTTTCTGTTCACCATCATCCTAGAGCAGTGGTTCTCAACCTTGGCTGCACATTAGAATCACCTGGGAATCTTTTTAAAATCCTGATTTCTGGGCCTCATCCGGAATGGATTTTAAAAAGATTCCCAGGTGATTCTAATGTGCAGCCAAGGTTGAGAACCACTGTCCTAGAGGTTCTTTGTCTTTTTCTTATGGTGGGCCTCCCAAGTCCTACCCCTATCCCGTTTTTGTATTCATCTTTATTGGTTCACGTTCCTATTTTTCTGAACCACATTTTTCAGTGCCTTCTAAATGAAGTGGATAAAGAATTAAATTCTCTTTTGTTGTGTGTCTAAAATAAAACTTGGTAGCCAGGTCAGCACAGAGCTACCGTTTGGAAACCCTCTTCCTTCAAAAATGAGGCTTTATAATGTTGTTTCTTCCTCCCAGTGTTTTGATTGAAAAATCCCAGGCCTCTGCTAGTCCTTTTTTCCTTTCTGTTTTAATCTCTGGCAGGTTTCCTCAACTCTATATTACAACACTTTCCTAAGTCTCTTTTTATTATGATCATTTTTTAATTTTTATGATATTTCTGAATGTTCCTCTTCATATTATCTGGTTTGGTTTTGTTTCTTTTTTGTCTTATGAATACAGTAGCCTCTATGATCACTGTTAGGACATTGCTATCTTTTTCCCTCCAAGTTTCTTTCCTTTTTTATTATTTTTTAAGTTTTTGTTTCTGTCTTCTTGTTAAAGTAGACAAGAAGTCTACTTTATCATGAGCAAGCATATAGATGATCACATCAAAACATCTGATCATCTATATGCTTGCTCATGATTAAGAATGGCAGGCAGGGGGAGCTCAAAATCAATTGAACACTTTGAGCATCTATGTTGGGATGAGCCAACTTGAACTTCATTGGAAGGAGATCTGGACAGATATGAGGAAAACCTGGATGTCAGTATCTTCATCTTCTTCTTTTATGAGAAGGCAAATTTCCCAGAGGCAGATCCTCTAGGCTCCTGGCAGAAGTAGAAGCCTGGATGCCTGTGTCCTGGGAGCCAATTAGAGGAAGCGATGGAAACCTCCTACTTATACCTACGTACATGGTATATGCATTCGTCTGTTATACATTTGCTCTCCACAGTCCAGTCTAGGGACAGCTTAACCTTCACCAGGACACCAATCTCCAGAGCATGACCTGAGTCCTGCAGGGCAGCCAGCAAATGGGAGAGGCCACCAGGAAACTCAATAATGTCATCGGGTCCTCTGTAACGGCAAATGGCTTCACTGGTTCCACAAGTGCTGCCTATTCCTCTGTTTTTAGAAAAATTTGCAGTTTAATTCTGGTTCTTTCTCAGTTTTTCCTATTTCCAGGTTAGCATTTGCTAAGTGGGAAGTCCTGGCCCATCTGCTCAGATTCCAAAATGCTGTGGCAATTGTTTTCTGCCCTGTCTTTGTGGGTCCATGTCTTTAAAAATAATCCTTGTCGTAGTTTTACTGAAGTTGAAAAGGATAAATATTAGTACCTGTATTTAATGTGTCCTCTTATATCATAAAACTTCCAGGATGAATATTAGTATAGAAAAGAATAAAAATTAATAAAGTAATTTTCACATCAGAGAGGAAGAATTTCTATTCTCTTGATTCAAATAATAAAAAATGTGGACTAAGATCTATAACATTGGCAGATTGTTGTCCAATTATTTTTTCCCCCAAAAGAAATTCAGAGGTCTGGAGTACTACAGGCTAAGATAAAAAAACTAATGATAACCAGCATGTACTGCATAAGATATACTATGATTACACAGGTGAAAATGACATGGAGACAAAAATGCACCATTTTGTTAAGATGAGGCAATGATCATCAGTGACAACTAACATAAAAAGAGACCATCAGATCTTATGTACCTCCTGGTGTGAGTGCACAAGGAAACCAGACGGTAGTGTTGGCAAAACATGGAACATAAATATATTCTGACAGACCCTTGGGCAACCGTGGAATTTTTCTATATCTACATAATTCAATACAGTAGCCACGGGGAGCTATGAAGGTAAGCACATGAAATGTGTTTGGTGTGACATTTATAATCTGATTAAATTATGTTAATTTTTATTTAATTTTTATTAAAATTAAAGAAAACATTCAGCTAGGGGCTACCATATTAAATCATATAGCTCTTTAGGACATTTCTTCAACAATTTAATAGCCAAGAAAACAAGAGAGAAAAGGGGCCGTAGAGAAAAGGCTCAAAAGCGTATCTTCTAATCACAGTGTATAAATGTTATTTGGATCTAATTAAAAGAAATTATATAAAATCCTATTACAAAACACTTGGGGGAAGAGGATCACTTATATTTGATATATTAAAGAGTTGGTGTTATTTTGTATATATGAAGGATGCCATAGTTACATTTAAAAATAGTTTCCACCTAAAATATTTATCTACACTAATAAAAGAGAAACATGGTAATTAGCGTATGACCGCTACCCTTCCCATTGGCTAATCAGCATATCCTTAAGCAAATTAACTGCCAGCCAAGATGGCGGCCAGCAGCCATGCACTGAAGCGAACAGGGAGGCTTGCTTGCTCCAGTGACGGCGGACTCCAACGTTCCCCACCTGACTTGCCGGCCTCTCAGCTGCACTCTAAGCAACTATGTTGCAAATATAGAAGCTAAACAAAACCCCAGAAACCGGCTTTCAGTCAGCCGGGCTTCAGCCAGCCGACCACAACACTGTATCAATGTTTTCAGCAGCGAGGCCTCAGAGCTAAAGCTGGCCCAGAATAA
>NW_005367809.1:2149674-2189296 GCF_000412655.1 Myotis brandtii | reverse complement strand
CACAAATTTTTGTGCACCGGGCCTCTAGTATGAAATATTTACAGATAAAATTACCTGGTGGCTTATACTTAGGTTCTGCATAAGCCAAGGTTGGGTGGAGGTACATATAAAACAAGAAGCAGAAGAAACAAGGTTGAACATAAGTTCCTTGTTGATGTTAGTGACAGGCATGTGGGGGCACTCTTTACCCTTAAAGATGCTATAAAATTTCAATGTAATTATTTTTTTTAACACACGTTCCACCTCCAGACATTCTGATTCTAATGTACAACTAGGGTTAAGATTCCTGAGAGGAAAAAACAAGGGTACAGAGAAAACTTTCTAAGAAAGAGTTCTAAGTGAGAACGGAAACACTTCAAAGGCATTATGTATAAAACGGGAGATGTCTCTCTTTGACCCTTCAGGAGATTTTACTGCACAATTACTTCAAATTTATTTGAGGTTTTATTATAAGTGTAACTTTGAAAAATCAATTTTTCAGCTTCAGAATTTTGGTACATGCTCAAGATCAGAACATAAAAGTTGGAGAAACAATCAATACAAATAGATACAACTTTTCAAGGCATTCTTAGGCTTCCTGTGAGGCTAACAAGGACTTAAATCAGGAGAGATGAAAACCTCTGCATGTGCCCCCGAGTTTTCACAAGTGAAATCTCAAGTGTGAGCAGACAGTATAAATACAGACCTTTACCCACCATCAAGGTCATCTAAGGAACCCATGAGCTTGTCAGTATGTTTTATAACTAGGATCAGATATAGCAGACAGAACTAATAAAGCAGCAGAAAAACCACAGACCACAACAGGTAGAGCCTTCCTCTCACCACTGATTCTTTTCCTCTGACCATGGAACAGTTTTGTTCACATAAGTTTAACAAGAGCTATTCAAAAACATCTTAAATGAAATTCCCTGGGGCCACAGACATGCATCTATATAACAGCAGGCTTTACAGTGACTGCACAAGATCCAACTTTCTGATTCGTCTCTAAATTTCCACGTGAAATAAAACCATTCTACATGTTCACCATTTGCAAGAATTAAATCCATGATTATAGGGTAACCTCCTTCTATTGCTCATTCATAATGTCCCTACAAAGAGAAGAGGGGGGAAAGCATGCACAGTGCCTGGCAATTTATATCTATTTTTCTACTTTAATTCTCTTGTCAATTTTAATAGCTCCATCTTATAGTAGTCAGTGGAGGAGGGACTTTAAAACTAGTTTGACTCAAGTCCGAAAATGATTTCCTTTATGCCAGTCTGTCTTCTACTCTCCTGTGTAGCCATTATGTACATAAGAAAAAGTTGAGAGAGAGCAAGGGGGGGGTAGAATATTATAGGCACATTACGTCAGGGAAAATGGTTTATTACCCAAAATAGAATGCAAATCCTACCAGCAAATTTTAGAAAAAGTGAATGTATCTGTTTCCTAAGGCTGGCATACAATTACTACAGACTTGGTAGCTTAAACCCACAGAAATCTGTTCTCTCACAGAGGCGCTGGCATTATCGGCATCTGCATCCCTCTCTCTGGCATTTGCCTCAGCTTGGTCCTTGGGGACAGTCTTCCTTTTTGTGAAGCAGCATGTGTTTGCAGCCAATGATCTCTATCAGCCCATGCTTGTAGGATCTCAGAAGTCTAACAGCCACTCTTTATTTCATCCTGTCTCTGTCCTCTTCCGTCCAAGCTTGCAGTGTTCCTGCTGCTATAGCATTCTCAAACACCTTGTGGGTCTCCCATGTATGCCACAGGGATCCGTACTATTAGGAGAGACGGTTCTCCACAGGCCTCTACCAGATAACCCCTGGCCTATTCCTGGCTTCCACTGAAGTGGTTGATTGGGCCCGTGAGTCATATACCAACTAATCATCAAAAGCTGTCCAGACACACTCATGAGGCTCGCTCCAGGGCATGCTTTTCCAAGAGTGAAGAGCCTCAAAAATTCACTAATTTTAAAGAGAGAGAGAGAGAGAGAGACCCTTACTTAGCAACCTCTGAAGTCTGGATAGGCTAGGAACCCACCAAATAATCAAGTTCTGGTTCCATATGGCTTAGCAGTTCTTGCCTTAATTCATCTTTTTCTTCTCACATTTTGCTCTAACAATAAGGCTACATATACCTTTAACACTTCGCTTGGAAATCGCTTCGGCTAAATATCCAAGTTCATTGCTTACAAATTCTGCTTTCCATTGAACAACAGAAAACAATTCAGCCACGTTTTCTGCCACTTTATGACATGGAACACTTTTCTATAGTTTGCAGTAACATGTTCCTTATTTCTTTCTCAAACATCACCAGAAGCATCTTTAATTCCGTATTTTTACCGATAATCGTGAACAGTTTGAATCATGCCTTAACTAAGCCTTCACAAAACTCCAAAGGGGTTTCAGGGCATGGGCATTACGAGACATGGTGTGGACTATTGGACTTCAATGATATTCAAGAATTGCTAGGACTAAAAAAGCCTTTTGGGTACACTGTTTTTTTGATAAAGGTTGGCGTCAGAAAAGTTTGATAATTATTTACTTGACTTTCCTGTGAAGGTGTTTTCTCAGGTTTTCAAGTAGGTGCTGAAAACACATGGAACTGGAGAACCTCCCCAAGTGCCTTTGTCATAAGGGCATTTGAGATACAGGATTCATATGTGTGGATAACTCTCACTAGACTATGTTTTCAAACAAGAAAGAGATTTAAGAGATTTCCCAAACGGCATGTCCAAATAACTGAAGTCACAATATATGTTTGTTCCCATGCAAATTATTTATTTCAACTCTGTAAATGTTCATAGTACTTGGGGGAAATATTCAAAATTCATCTTTCTTTACACACAGGTTACCTGCTAATTCCCCAAAGTATTGATAACTCAAATAAAGCTACTCCTACCCTCAAAATAAAATATAATTCTCTGAAGTACTACTTGGCTACAGAAGGATTTTACTACCCATGTATCTGTAGAAGAAATCGTTAGTGGGTAATACTGTTAAGGCTGCAGTATGAGATGAATTGTGGTCACATTTGATTAGATTTGGGCCTGAGGGAATAATTCCATACATCAAGGTAACAGGAGAATGAGCTCACCTGCAGTGCTTTGTCCCTGATGAATTTCACTTTCTGCTAAACATGAGTAGTTAATTCTTAAGGAGGGTACAAGAAGCACATGCATACCGCATTTAGAGGTGAAACTAATTTCATACTTCCCTACAAAATGTATTTTAGGTCTAATCACTGCATACCAGGAAATAGCCTTTGCTGGCTAAAGTAAGTCAGTAATTTATGTGACTCTGATGATTTTAAATCTCCTAGCTTGCACCTCTAAAATGAATTTTAAAAATTAGCAGCAGGAGATGATATACTCCTGTCAGGAAAAAAATAAATATTGTGACTCTAACTTACATGTGAAATATTTATGATTACTTGGGGTTTTATTCTTGTTTATCTTTTTTGTCCTTCAGATTTTCAATGCAATTTATTAGCCCTTTTGCTCTTTTCACATGCTCAAAAATTTTCAAGGAAATGTAATTATGGGATAGAATTCTATCCATTATTTTAGTAGGAGCAGCAAGGAATGAGTTTAGGGAGGAGTATCCAGAAAGCAAAAAACATTGGTTTTATGTTAAGCATTTTGTTAAATGATGAATTTACCTTATCTCATTACACATTCACAAGAGCTTTTCTAAGTAGATGTAACAGGATTCCAAAACAGAACACTTTTCTCAAATTTGCCTGAGGCTCTCTATGAAGGCAAAGAGCAAAGCAATGGATGTGGAACAAATTGCTTGACCACACCCACCAGGGACCAGTCAAGGAGGCAGCTGCCATTCTGTTTTGTGAGTCTTACTTCAACATCTCACTCAATAACACTTACATGGTTAGAGGGGGAGACCGCGTTGCAATACACTCAGAGGTGGCAGGCATGGATGGTACAAGGCAAGGCCATTTCTTCCCTCAGCTCCCTGTAGGAATCGGGGCTTCCCTGCTTTCTGCTCTATTCTTGCCCAATCCAAGACCTGGGGGGACAGCTCATATACAAGTCTCTTTTGTGGCTTCTGAGGAATCTGGGCACCAGGCACAATCATGCGGCATCAGTATTGGCCAGGCCTGAGGTGACCTCTGAGCTCTTCCTGATCCCCTGCTTCTGGGCCTCACCCCAGACTTTCCCAGATGCTCATGTACCTTTAAGGGAAGCACTGCAGCACCCCTTCCCTCACTGAACCCACCCAGCAGGATCCAAGGTCTCCTCTGCTTCAGAAGACCCTCAGTCTTTTCTCAACCAGCCTCTCAAACAAATCCAACCCTGAGCTTTCAGTCCAGCCCAGCGTCCATGCATGTTGAATCACAGCATTCGAGATTAAACAGGACTCGATGTTACTTTATTTCATACATGAGAAAACCCAGGAGCTGAAAATATAACATGATCATGAAGATAGTGAGAGAACCAGGCCTTCAGGCAATCATGACACATGTCTCGCTAAGAGCGTGTGCTGCCACTCAATCAGTGCTCAGTGCTGGTTGTGATGGAGCAGCACTTACAAATCAGCAGACCTTGGGCTCGAGGACTGAGGATTCCTTGAGAATGGACTTTAATGTATATTTCATTTTTTAAGGAACCCAGGTATACAAAAATTCTCTAATTTTTAAGATATGGTAATTAATCTGTTAATTAAATTATAATTATGCTTATAGGTGTGGATTAATATATTAAAATTGTCTCATTTCTAAAGTACGGTAAGAAATTTTAATAATCTTATTGATGTATATCACTCAGGTCAAATATTAATATTTAAGTAAATGTGTTTCCCTGTACAGACATAAACAATTAGAGATTATACTTAAATACATAACATAAGGTATTATTATATGATTTGGTTCATATAAAAGTGGCCACAGATAACAGAGGTAAGGCTGAACTCAGTGATGGAATTAGTTCCACTAACTTTTGCTTTATTTTTCTGCTGAGATGACCTCTTAGAAAGACTCATGAAGCCTTGCTAAAATTCAGACTGGGAGTAATGAGAAAGAGGTAAATTTAAGTGAAACACTGAAATGCTATGATGTGATTTATAGAGCTCACATCTGCCACCCAAGTAAAACATATTGTGGAAAGGGGAGACCACTTTAATTTTCAACTCCCTGCATGCATTACCTTTTCATTTTTATTACTCTTCGGATTAACATGCAGATTTGAGTTGTTCCATGTTTGCTTTGATATATTCAAAACATTGCCTAAATAAATGAATCAAATGTGGCGATGTATTGCCCGTAATATGTTATATATGTATTATATTTGTTTTCTAATCATCTTCCACAGGCTTTAAATTTTATCATATTCTCTATGTAGCAATAAAGCCATTTCCATTGCAAACTTGTAACAATAATGGATAGCAACCTTCAGGGGATACATTTCTGAGAAATTTATTTCCCCTCATGTTGTTCAGCCACCCAGGGAATGAATTCGTTTCCATGACAGATAAGGACGACACTGATCATTTGTAAAATGGTCTTAGGGCACCACAAATCAATAACAGAGAAAGCAAATGCAAGATAATAATATTTCTTTTCATTAGGTTGATAGATGGCAGTCTGGATTTATGCATTGAAATTGTCTCTTTAATAGTTATTAAATAACCTTAAGCATACATCTTGGCTGGGTGGGTCCTGTTTTATATTGAAGAGTCCAAACCAAAATTCTACTTAGCTGCAATGTGGTTACTTCACAAAAATATAATAACCAAATAGTATGTAAAATTAAAAGGCAGAATATACTTACCACAGGCATAATAACCTACACTGAAATATAAGTCACATGCTATAACTTTAATTTTTAATATATGACAGTTCTGCAATAAGAGGACATCCCCTGGGAAAATTTTTGTTTTGCATTTTTACAAAAACACTGTTCACTTTAGCAATATGTACTAATAATGATGTTCTACAAAACTGTCATGGGAGAAGACATTCATTTCATAGAGCATTTTAAGTTCAGCGCTGTTGAAATTTTTTTGTTGCAAAAGTATGCCTTTAAAAGTAATTTGAGACAAACTGAAATTAAAGCATTTTGAAGGGATTTTTTTCCCTGCTTGTTCTCATTTTTCTCTGAGTGTTATATATGCCTGAATTACCCTATATAATAAAAGACTAATATGCAAATAGACCAAACAATGGAACAACTGAAGAACCAGTCTCGGTGACATGTGCTGACCACCAGGGGACACACGCGGAACATGGCGGGCTTTGGCAGCAAGCAGCAGAGCACAGAACATGGCAGGTGTCAGCCACGGCAGGATGGTGGAGCAGGTGAGCAGTGGCACTAGACCAAGGCAGGGCACCAGTCGCTGTCATCGGGACGAGCCTCTGGTGGTTACTGACAATTTTTTGGTCCCACACACCATGGTCCCACCCAGCACTGGCACCCACTGCTAATGCCCGGCGCCAGCCCCTATCGCTCAGCACCATCAGCGGATGCAAGCAGTGGCTGCCGGCCCCGATCACCCCTCAGGGATTCTCCACCTCCCCCTGCTCCTGAGGGGCAATCAGGGCAACAGCCACCACTCACACCCGCTGCTGGCGCCAGTCCCAACTACTCCACGCCATCAGCGGGTGCAAGAGGGCTGGCGCCGTAAGCGCATAGGAGTGGCAGTGGCAGGAATGGGGCTACCGGCAGACAGGGGGCCACGGTGGGAGGGGCCGGGCAAGGGCATGGAGGATGGGCCGAGAACTGCCCGTGCCCACCACAGCCTCGCGGCTCACAGTTCCTTTCAAGGTGCACGAATTCATGCACTGGGCCCCAAGTCTATATATATATATATACATATACATATATAAAACCCTAATATGTAAATAGACCAAACGGCAGAACAACCGAACCGAACACCCAGTTGCTATGATGTGCGCTGACTACCAGGGGGTGTGGGCAGAAGATGGCCAGTGTTGGCAGCAAGAGGCAGAGTGTGGAACATGGTGGGCACTGGCCACGACAGGATGGAGGAGCAGGTGAGCGGGGATGCTGGCAGACAGGGTACCGGGGACCACGGAGGGAGGGGTCGGGCGGGAGCATGGAGGATGAGCCCAAACCCGCCCCTGTGCCCACTGTAGCCTCGTGGCCCACAGTTCCTTTCAAGGTGCACAAATTCATGCACTGGACCCCTAGTATATAATAACTAGAGGCCCTTAGCGTGGCCAGTGGGGACTGGGCTGAAAATTGTCAGTCCAACATCCCCCAAGGGATGTAGTAGTGCACGCAGTTTCAGGCAGCTGGGGAGGAGCCCGAGACCAAGCTGAGCACTGCACCACTTCCACTCATCCTGGCCCTGCTGCGCCTGCTGCCGCCGCCACTCAGTAAGCTCTCTGCGGTCTCCGCACGCCCGTCCTAGAGCGATACTGGCACACCCATGATGAGAAGCAGCCGTGGGCTCGCGCCCAGTCAGTCCAAATCCCGGTCCCGGTCCAGATGGGGGAGGGGCACGCAGGGGGAGTGTCCACAAAAGAGGCTCACGCTGCCGCAGCTGCACTCACCAGCCCTGAGCCCAGCGTCTGGCGCCGGTCGGTCAGCTGAGTAGCGCTACCGCTGTGGGAGTGCACTGACCACCAAGAAGCAGCTCCTTCATAGGCGTCTGCCCCCTGGTGGTCAGTGTGCATCATGGCAACCGGTCGAATGGTCGCTTAGGCTTTTATATATATAGATAAATGGAAAATGTGTTAGAGAAATTTCTGAAACATTTATTTTTAAATATGATTTTGATGTTTTCCTTATATGAGAACTCTTTATGTTCATTCCTATCACGCAAATATCTAACTGCAATATCTTTTGAATTATTATTTTGGCAAAAATTACTAACAACTTTGTTGAAAGTGAAAACTTTAAGTAATTTGCTGAAGAAAAACATTATTTGATGTGAAACTCTATTTGACTGACTGAATTATTCACCCTTCATTGGTTTTGATAGAAACATGCAAACATACATCCATACTCTTCTGACTAGTTTGACATAATATCCATGAAATATGTCAAATCAATATCATTTTTAAAATTTGATAAAAAAATATGATTTTGGACATAAAATAGATGTATTTTCCATTTCACTCCTCAAAATATATGTGCAAATATGCCAGTTAAGTAGCAGGTTTATATTAGTGTTGGGTAGAATTTTCCCATGAGCTGATGTATGTATTATCCATATGCCAGAGTGCTGAAACATGTCTATTAGTTTGAGTTCTAATAATAATTTGTATTTCTATGCTCTAAAATTCAATACAAGAGGAAATGAATAAAAATTCAATTTATGAGACTATAAAAAATAAAACATCTAGAAATAAATTTAATAAAGGAAGTTTGAGATTTGCAAACTGAAGATTACAAAAGCATTGTTGAAAAAAATTAAAAGAAGGTCTGAATAAATGGCAAGACAATTTGTTAATGAACTAGAGAACTTGATTGTTAAGATGGTAAGAATACCCAAAGTACTCAAGAAATTCAATGCATTCCCTATAAAAATCCCAACCACCATTTTTCAGAAATGGAAAAGCTAATCCTAAAATCCATGTAGAATTGCAAAAAGACCCTGAATATTCAAAACAATCTTGGAAAGGGAGGACAAAGTTGAAAGACTCACACTTCTTGATGTCAAACTTACTATAAAGCTACTGGAATCAAAACAACAGCATACTAGCATAAGGATAGACATATAGATTAACAGAATAAAACTGAGAATCCAAAAATAAACCCATAATCTATGGTCAACTGATTTTTTATGAGATGCCAAGACCATTCAATGGGGGAAAGACTAGCCTCTTCAACAAATGCAGAAAATACTGGATATCCACATGTAAAAGCATGAATTTGGAAATAGGTTTTTTGCGGATATAATCGAGTCAAGGTGAGGTTCTACCAGATTAGGGTGAGTCCTAACTCCACTATGACCGGGGGGTCTTTATTGTTGAAATATTACAGATGTCCCCTTTGTTTTTTTGTTTTTTTCCCATTGACCCCCTCCTCCCCACACTCACCCCTCCCAAGCCCCCACCACACTACTGTCTGTGTCTATGGGCTATGCATGTGTGCATAGAAGTTCCCCAGTTAAACCCCTACCCCCCACCCACTCCCCCTGCTTCTCTCTGAAACTCATCCGTCTGTTCCATGGTTCTGTATCTCTAGATCTATTTTGTTCATCAGTTTATTTTGCTCATTAGATTCCACATATGAGTGAGATCATGTAATACTTGACTTTCTCTGACTGGCTTATTTTACTTAGCATAATACTCTCCAGGTCCATCCATGCTGTTGCAAATGGTAAGCGTTCCTTCTTTTCTACTGCCATGTAGTATTCCATGGTAAAAATGTGCCACAGTTTTTTGTTTGTTTTTATTTTCCACAGCTTTTTTATCCACGTGTCTACTGATGGGCACTTGGGCTGTTTCCAGATCTTAGCTATTGTAAACTGTGCTGCTATGAACATAGGGTGCATACATTCTTTCTGACTGGTGTTTCTGGTTTCTTAGGATATATTCCTAGAAATGGAATCAATGGGTCAAATGGCAGTTCCATTTTTAATTTTTTAAGGAAACTCCATATTATTTTCCACAGTGGCTGCACCAGTCTGCATTCCCACCAGGGCACATGCCCGGATTACAGGCTCGATGCCCAGTATGGGGCATGCATGAGGCAGCCAATCAATGATTCTCCCTCAGCATTGATGTTTCTATCTCTCTCTCCCTCTCTGAAATCAATAAAAATATATTTTAAGACAATTTAAAAAATTAAAAATCAGGATGTTCTTCAAACTACTAATTCTTACTTTTTATTTATACTGAATTTACTGGGGTGACTTTGGTTAAAATTATATAGGGTTCTATAATACATCATCTGTGCATTGTATTGTGTGTTCACCACCCCAAGTCAAGTGCTGATTTTTAATGCAAATCAATGACATCCTAGCTAATAAGGTAAATAGAGGAGCTAACTTGAGCAGAGTTCTGAGATAGGCTTAAATCGTGGTTCAAGAGAAGTGATGTGAAAATCACTTGTTTAAGAAGAGTTATTTAGAACACTAATTCCAATTTATCCAGTGACACTGAACTTCCTACCTAATTATTTTGGTTATGTTTTTTCTATCTTCCAAATTAGTGTATTTATTAGCTTTTTACCATCCTGAAGTGCTACAGTGGTTCCAAGGTGGGTTTGCAAATTGTTTTTTAAAGCCTCTGAGGGCATGTTATATAAGTACCAATAAATGAAATGTTATGCAGCCAGAGCTTGCAAATTTTTTAAATCTCTAATGTTGTTATATGACATTACAATTTGGAATACTCACAGTTGTAAAGTGAACTGCTAGTTTTAAAATTAGAAGAATTTACCCTAAGGTATTTCTTTCATTTTATAATTGTTTTGATTCACATTAGATACTATAGACAGACAACTACTCTTTTAGCAAAGGTTGTCCTGGTCTGTGATAATGAATCATCTTGACTTTGGATTAAAAACCAGCACATTCTAACTACAGAAATTCACTAAAATAAGTTGCAATTCCCTCTTTTTCTACTATTCAAACGCTAACCATTAGTTAGATATGTTTCCAGATCTGTGCACATGAAAACATATCCTCAAAGACATATCCTGTCTGAGAGAGAGCTCCTATTTCAACCTTGAAGAAGACATGTAATAGAGTTTTATGATCTCAGGGCCGGACGGTCTAGGAACTCACGTGCAGGGGAGAATAACATCGTTGTCAGCAGTAGTGGCTCTGCAGCCTCATGGCCTGAATTTGAATTCAGTCTCTAATACTTAGTGCTTGTGTTAATTTGGGCAAGTTACTTAATGTACCTATGCTCAGTTTCCTCATACATAGAGTTAGTAATTGTGCTGCAATGTGAGAATTCTTTACATTAAATAAGAACATACATATAGATTTCATAGCAGTGAGTAGTATGTTTATTACATATCGCTCACTCAATGCTAGTTCCCACCACTATTATGTACTGCAACTCTTAGTTCCTACATAAGCCCTAACCATTTAGCTCACACGTGGCCATTTCATTAGGGAGAGCCCACCAGCTCATGCAAAACCGTAGGTGATCACTTATAGTTAGGAGATGAAATTTAGAGAATCCCCGTGGTACAGTTTTCATCACTCTATTTAGGATTCATATGTTGTGATTCCATATATGTTTCCCTGTCATTGATTTCATACCAGGTACTGGAGCAGATGATGAACAGAGCTAGAGGGAGAAGAGCTTATTGGAAGAAAAGATTAATGTCTCTCAATATTCCCTAGGAGGTGAAAAGCAGCTAAGAAAAGCAAAAAAGGAAGGTTGTACTGGCTGACTTCAAGGAAATGTCGGTTTTACTGGAATTTGCATTTTCTTTGTTGAAATAATCAGGACAGTGAACATATACCAAATAATAAACATGTTTACTCTGAAACAGGTTTCTTTTTCTTCATGATTCATTCAACTTAGCAATTACTCAAGATTCATTCAGTAGGAAACATTGAATTAAATCTTTAACACTACACACTCTTACTTTTCAAGAAAGGCTAAATTAGTGCATGCCATACTTTTTTTAAAAATCAGGTTTCTTTGCAGAAAAAAAGATAAAATACACTAAATTCTATAACTCTATTGAAATGTGATTCCAAATAACAAAAATGTGTATATTTTCTGCATATATGCATGGCCCATGGACACAGACAATGGGGTGGTGAGGGAATGGGATGAGGGGTGGGGTGGGCTGGAGGAGGTCAATGGGGGGGAAAAGGGACATATATAATACTTTCAAAAATAAAGAATTACTTTTTGAAAAGTATACATTTTCTAACCTTTAAGTTAGACAATCTCTGTAAATCTGTTTGTTTCCTTTAATGAGTATTCTTGCTGCTCCTAAAACAGGAGTTTTATTTCACTTAGGTTTTGGGGGAAAAAAACCTATAATAATAAAAGCATAATATGCTTAGACCTGGCTCCTTCCAGACATCCTTCCAGATGACCTTCCAGACAAAGCCACAGCAGCAGAGGTGGCCGCCGAGGCAGAGGTGGCCGCAGCGGTGGTGGGAGCCATGCCCCTTGCACGAATTTCGTGCATCGGGCCTCTAGTTATAACATAAAACTAAACATAAACTATCTGAATTATGCCCACATGTTCTTGCTGGCCACAGTTGGCTGTGAGCTTTAACATTTTCCAACAGTAATGTATGCTTTTTATTTTTTTAAAAAGGCATAAATCATAATGAACTTTTTGTTAACCACTATCGTCTTCCCAGTTGGTTCACACACAGTAAACCAAAGAACATTTACTTTTGAGTTAGAACAGAGAAAATGTGTGTAATATTTTCTATAATAGCAATTAATACTACTATTTGTAAAATAGTAAGATAACACTTTATTTTCATCATAATATAATTATTTTATTTAAATTGCACCAATATGCAGGTTTATTCTTTTTTAGAGAGAGAACAGAATAAGTATCTGATTATATGTCTTTCTTCCAAATAAATAAAATAAAATAAAGACCTACAGAATTCATACTCATCACCCCATTCCCATTACAGAAGCCTCTCTGAAAAAAAATGTAATTTATACCAGACTAAAAATAAAACTGCACCACCGAACATACTCCTCAGAGCATAGACAATTTGAAATATGTACTCTCTGTATTTTGTAGCTATGCTTGAATAATTATGCCACAAGCTAAAACCTTTGTAATTCCTTTTAATAGTGTAACTATACAGACTACTTCTTTTAAACTAACTTAAAATCCAAAATGATTAACAAAAGAATGGAAACAAAGATAAACCATTATACTCGGTATCTATAAAACTTGACCAAGAAACACAATACTCAATGCTTCTTGACAAGCCACTGCAGGCACCTGTGGTTCTAATGTGCATTTTCTTTGTCACTAATTATGGAGAGTGGGTTAACCAGATGTTTCCATCATTCTCAGTCCAGAAGTCCAGTAGAGGCTTCATGCATCTGTTAGTTCTAAAGAGTTTCCCAGTTGCCCCTTCGACTAAGACACGCCCTATAGGAATATCTACAGGAGTCTCCTATTGCCTTCCTGAAGACTTAAGCTGTAGGGGCCAATAATTTTATTGACTCTCATGGCTCATTGATGATGCATCTTTGTCCTTTTTTTCCTAAGAAAATAACACGGATCCTTCAGAATCCAGTTAAAATGCTACAATTTCTAGTAAAGTCTGCTTGACTCCCCAGACTCCCTTAAATTTCTTTCAACCCTTCTAGCAACTCTTTGAACCAACCAATTTACAAAATCTTACATAATGTTATCTTTTATAATTTTTAAGTATATATGTAGTCTGCCCAAGGCCTTATATTCTACAGGGTATCTAGCATGTTTTCCCATAACAGATGTTTAAAATACTGTTTGACACACTGAATCAATCCCTGCCTTTGATGGGTGTTTACGTCTTTCATTGCTGAATTTATTATTCCTTCAGGCCATGCCTTATAAACCATATGATACCGTACTCAAAATAAGGCAGGATGACCAAATATTATACAATGAAACTCAAAGGAATTCAATTTAAACCAATCTCCCAAAAACATCATTGTCTTTGATTACCCTTCAGAAAAAGGAATTTAGCCCTTCATCATGTGTGAAGTTGAACATCCAAAAGCAGGCTTCTTGAAAAAGCCACATGTTTATCACATGGAAGAATTAGACTATTAAACTAAGATGGGAACGCTGGAGACTACAGCAGTATTTGTCAACAAACATTTCCTTGGTAGCTAAAATGTAGTGCTGTAATGGAAGGGCTACAGAAAATAAAACAACACAATCTGCAAATCATAGCTCAAGACGATGCAATGCTATTTTCTTATATGTTTTCTTCTGTGTCTGTCTTGTCCTTCTATCCAGGCTGCTTTTTCCTGGTAGAGGGAATCTTTCATGACATGTAAGACATGCTATGATTATTGAATTTACTTTAAAGTCTTAATATAGCATCTCTCAGAAAATTACATGGATTTGGAAAGGAAGAATTTAGTACAAGAAATAAATGACAAATGATAAATTTTCTTTTCTCACTTGTAATCTACAAGGGAAAGAGGAAATACTCATTGAACATCACTCAAACCAAAATCTGCAGGTGACCGCGTGCTCCACCTTCAGATGATGGAGACCCAGTCAAGAATATTCCACCTGGTTCAATTTTATTTCCCCTCATGCTAACTTCTATTATGATCCTGCCCTTGCATCATTCAGTCACATCCAACCTATCGCCCTGCTTCTATTCTTGCCCTTCCCTAATCCACCAAGAAAGAACAAAAATCAGAATATGTCACAACCTTGATTGAGCTGAGCACCACCTCCATAATAGCAAGGTACATGGCTCCTCACTGCACTTATAATACAATTCAAATTCCTTATGGCCTACGGGCAATTCCAGGATCAGCTCCTGCCTATCTTGCTGGAATCCTTTCAGTCTTTTTAACCCCTTGGTTCAATTCCATTGGCCTTCCTTCCATCCTTGACCGTACCCCGCTTATTCTAACTTTGGGCCTATTCACTTGCTGTGGGGGTGCCTGGAAAATTTGGCTCACATTCTGCTGGGGTTCTTGTCCTAGAATCAAGAAGGGTTCAGGAATCTGGAGAAGGGGCTATGCGTAGATGACATAGGAATCCAGAGACTAATAAAGAGTCCGGAGATGAAATATAATTTTGAAAGGCATTGGGGGTCAGAGGAGCTTAGCTAAAGGAGCTAAGATCCAAGATCTTAAGTCTAAGGTCTTAGGTTCTCTCTGTCCCCAGGACCCCATGCTTTTTATTAACACAAGTTGTCCTGAGGCGAGGCAGAGATATACACTTCAAAGGGTATACAGAAACATTGTCAGAATGGGGGAATTCGCCTACGGCTGTTCAGGTGTTTGGCCAGTAGGAGGCAATAACATGTAGATTAAGATGCCTTTTAGCTGTCTGGCAGCCACAACCAGTTTGCTATTCAGGTTTGGGGAAATGCCTTTAGCCATTCCCAACAGGTGACTACTACTCAACCCTGTTGAGTCCCCAAGTCTCATCAACCTTTTGAAGAAACTCTTGAAATTATGACATGCTGGAATTGGTCTTGGGCACATTCCACTTCTATGGAGCGGTCCTACCCCCAGGCCAGTCACTCTTTCTCAGCACCCTGCTGTGCTGTCTCCACAGCAGAGAAAGCAATATTTGAAATTCACTCCGTGTTTATTTTGGCTCCTTCCCTTTAGAACAGAGCACCCCTGATCCATTCTCTCCCTAGAACCTGAACAGCTCCTGGCACAGAGCAGGTGCTCAGTGTAAACTGGCAAAATGGAGACTGACAAGGAGCAGAATCAATTCACCTAAGTCCCACAGGAGAACAGGGAGGACAGAGAGAGAAAAGGTCATTTCTCCTGGGGACTGAAGAAGCTGCTGACAAGTTTCTGAAATTCAGCACCTGCTGTTATTAGTTGTCACCTACACACCGAACAGAAAATGTCCAGGAAAAATCCAAGAGTGAGACAGTCATGTAGATAAATAAAATAAAATAAAATATGGTGACTGTATCAACCCCAAGGTAGTTTCAACTGCTACTCTTTGATGTAAAAGGAAGACTGCCTAGAAATAACAGGTGGTTCATTTTACTTTACAATTAAAAATGTGATGTGTACACATTCTTTAAATTAAACAAACTACTTATAATATCCGTTAACATGTCATAAAATGTAACCCCCAGCTAAGAATAACCTGCCTTCAACTATGCACATTTGATAGAGACCTAAGAAGTGTGTTGGTAACTTCCAGTATTAAACTGTTGCTTCCTCTTCTATTTTCCTACCCTCAATGAATTTATTTCTCTTGTTCTCCTATAAGAGAACCGAAACTCTAGCTACATTTCTTCTCTCTGCGTGAAGAAACTCCTATTACTATGCCCTCACAGCCAGGTCACCCCCATGTGTCATCCTGTGACTTAACCCAGGTAACCTCACAGGCCTCCTAAATCCTCTCGTCTGATCTCGCCCTTGAGGTTCTTCTTTCCCTTTAAATAAATCTCCGGTTAATCTTCCAGTCACAGAGTAATCAATGGTTCAGGTAAAGCCGACTTCCTTTTCATTTTTTTCCTATGTATGAGGATTTTTCAGCTTCTGTGTTCAGGTTGGCAAGAAAAGTATTTTTATTTTGGTGCCACATTTTCATCTTTTGCTTAATTTAGACTCAATTTCACTCCTGCAAACAAAGCTTGCATATTTTTGAACAGGAGCAGGTTAAATGGTCCTCTTTTATCTCTCTGTAATTCTGTGACAGAGTCAAGTTGTATTTTCAAGAAAACAGAAATCCGTAGAGCAGTGGGACACAACTCTAAACATCCTGGAAAATGTGCAGTGGGAGTGAAGCCATTTCTGCTGCATATCTTATCCTTTCTGCAAAAGGGGACTATGTTTCTAGGAGTTGAGGAGATTCTATATTTATTTATGCAAGAGCATCATTCAAGTTTGCCATAAAAATGACAATTCCATGACCTTCCCCTGTCCTGTCACAAGTGGGAGTGATGGATTGACAAGTGGTCCTACGCTGAGTACTGCACAAAACAATACCACTTCCTCTGTGTGTATTTGTAATATAGAGAACTGACTTGTGCAAGAAAAATTCAAACCAACCTAGAAAGTAAAGGTTTTGCACATTTCACCTGAAACCAATTCGTAAAATGGAAAAACTGAGTCACTGATATGATTTTAGCACAGTGATATTCTACAATCAATTTATCTGGATTATATTCTCAATATTAAAAAAATGTTATATTCTCAATATTAAAGAAAATGTGAACAGTCACACATCATTTTTTGTTCCAAATAGCGCTTTACTCAGATGCTAGGGAGAGTTACTCTATTTTACAGAGAGCATTCCCTCGAAGGAGCACTTTATAAATTAATGGACTATATTACTTATGTCACCCCTTCGAGAAGGTAAATAAAGCCAACAATTATTATTATCGCTGTTATTGTTAGCAATAATTACTATTGCTATTATACTTGACAACCATAATGATGGGCGTTTATTTCACCCTTCAGAAAACACTGGCGAACATGAGCCACACACAAGAAAGTGATTACATCAATACCTTCAAGAGCTGCTCAACAGGGCACCATTGATGGAGATGAGATGGAAAAGGAACGAAAGAGGCAAAGACCGAGAACTGTAATGAGAAAAAAAATGTTAAGCACTATAAAAAGTTCAGGTACAGGTAGAGAGAGAAACAAGTCACATGTGTGTCCAGAAATAGGAGAGAGGCCATTCCAGTTTAAGGGTGAAAAGGCACAAGAAAGATGGAATCCTAGCACCTTTTTCTTCTACAACCATTGTCTTTTAGGATAAAGCCTGGAAGCCTGAAGTTTGTCACATCCGGCAACAAAGACCTTGGCTACCCCGAGGATGTATACGCTACAACAATTTCACGAAAATGATAGGGACAGACAATTATCAGCCTAATGGAGCACCATTCTTTCCCTGGATCAGGCCTGAAATCTTACCATTATTTTTTCCAAATTTCACTCCTCTCCAAAAATCTACAGGCTGAGTTGAAGGTACCTGTGGAATATCCAGTTGAGATGTCAAGTATGAAGATGGATGGGCCAATACTGGATTGGCTAACCCACACTGTGGACCAGTTATTCCTAACACCATTCTTCTGCGATGGAGAAAGGGGACATTACAGAAGAGGACAGTGGAAAGCTTAAGAATCACTTTTAGAGAGATAGCCAAAGGACACTTTATCAGTGATACATCTCGCATATGTTTGGAAGAATTGCTAGTGAATTTTGTTTCCTATTTAAAAAAAAAAAAAAAGGCAGCTCAGCTGTTTATTTCTTCCTCCATGTTCCTTTCTGCAACAGGCATGTGATGCCAGGAGACACATCAGCTGTTGCATGACTAGGAAGCAATAAGCATTAGGACAAAAATGATATGCTAATAGTGCTGAGTATAAAGGGAGATCAAACTTGGGTCATTAATAACTAGGTCTTCTGCAAAAGCCACGGGTTGACTGTCTCTGGTTATTGTTTGGTATTTGATAAAAAGTATTCCCTACTTTCTTTTAGCTGCTTGTCGAATTTTGTTAGTTACAACACAATGCTAATTGAATCAGCAAATATACAGAAAACACCACCAGAGGTCCAGGCAGGAGACAGACAGATCAACAAGGTAGACAAAGCAGTTGAAGCCCTGGGTTTGAATGAGATCACGGAGTGAGAATATTATAGAGTGAAAGAGAAACAGGGCTGAGGATAGAGTGTTGAGGACATGGGCACCTCAGAGGAACTGGCCGAGGAAAGGAGCAGCTGGAAAAAGATATACAACCATAAAGACAAAGAAGGAAAAAAAGAAAATAATGATCCAAAAACCAAGAGTTTGGAAAAGTAGGTGTCAGTGTTCAAACGCTACGAAGTAGCCGGGCATCAACCCATGAACCAGGATGACCGGGCACATGCTGGGTTGCGGGCTAGATCCCCAGTGGGGAACTCGTGCAGGAGGCAGCTGATCAATACTTCTCTCTCATCATTGATGTTTCACTCTCTCTCTCCCTCTCCCTTCCTCTCTCTGAAATCAATAAAAACATGTTAAAAAAAAAAAAAGTGCTACAAAGTAGAGCTACCCAATCCCAGGAAAGTGTCCTTAGGTTTGGCAGCATCAAGGTTAAGTAACTGAGTGGATGCACCCATCACCCCAGGAAGCATAGCTTTCACAGTAGCTGTTGGTCCCAGCGAGCATCCTGAAAGGGAAGGTGGATGGATCCTTGCTCCTACGGAAATACAATTCAAAGTGCAGGCGCTACTGATAGAGGACAATGGAGTCTTTCTTCATAGAAAAGGCAGCATACTTTATACCCCTTAAAAATAAAAATAACAGCCTAAGTTTAGAATGACCTACCGAGTGGACAACCGGGTAGATCTTTCTGACCCTTTCACTTTTAAAAGAACAGCAAGATTCTAAGGTTCCGTATCAGCCTGATTCCCTGCAGCTGTGACACAGGCCTCGAGCCTGCTTTGAAGATGACAAGCACTTGAGTCAGGGATTCAGGCGCAGGAAGGGAGGAGAGAAGGGGATAAAATAGAGTAAGAGAAATAGAGTAAAGAAATAAACTTATTAAGTGTTCCTTTCTTCTCCGTGTCAGTAATCAATAACATGAAAATATTAGCACAGGGAAGACTGAAAGGCATACATTCTGTAAGAAAGTTATGAAAGGGAACTGCAAGATGTCAAGTGATTACAGGGAGGCAGACAACTTTCCCTGTGGAACTCAGCACTCAGGGGGGCCTCGCAGCCGCGGGAAACATCCCTTTTTTCTCTTTATTGCTATGGAATTGGTAAGAACAACTAGAAAGGGCCGTGTGAGAATTTAAAAGTGTCTCTTTCTTCCTTCCTTTTTGAGAATTCTTTTAACTGAGAGAAGATATATGGAAAACCCAAAAAGCAATTAGTAAAAGTGAAAAGATGGTTATGAACAATTAAAATCCTTTCTGCTTCATTAGCTTTTCACTGTTAAATGCTGTCACTGATTAATGACATTGAATACTTTTCTCAAAGAGCACAAGTATCAAGGAATGAATCAAAGAAAAAAAGCAACACCGGAGAACTCACAGAATAAGCCTGTTAACAACATGATATGGGTAAAAGGCTCAAATTAAAAGGATGTGCCTCTATTTTGAGCATTGCACTGGGCTCTTTGTGCTCCCAGAACTATACATGGGGGGGTTCACACACCTTTACATTCCAACAATACTCCTCATCAATGTAAACACATTGCCGCCGAATGATCGGCGCCAAATACAGAATGTGCAGGGCCCAGCGGGGCCCCTTATTTAAAAAGCATGAAAAAACAGTGCTTTTAAAAGTACTGAAACATGTACATATTCTTTCCCTGCAGTCCCTCTCTAGTCTTGTCATGGTGTTTACTATTTAACATAAGTCAATTTTTTAATTAAAACTTTAAATCTCATGGTTTTACCCTTCCCCTTATATTATGTAATGTCCTTTTAAG
Organism: Myotis brandtii; assembly: GCF_000412655.1. Classification (NCBI taxonomy): domain Eukaryota; kingdom Metazoa; phylum Chordata; class Mammalia; order Chiroptera; family Vespertilionidae; genus Myotis; species Myotis brandtii. The sequence goes on along the minus strand of NW_005367809.1, from coordinate 2,169,298 downwards.
TGACAATATGAGTTAGCCCCTAGGCAGCATCTCAGTTATGCAAATCCTCTGCTTTAGCTAAAAAAGTATGTGCATTTCATTCTCACCAGCACAGCAGGAACATGCCCCAAGGCTAACTCAACCGATTTTATTTTACTTCCCTTTTAAAATAAGTTTAATCTTTTTAATTATGTTAAAATAAGGGAAACAAAATGTACCATCTGAACCATTTTTAAGGGTATAGTTCAGTGGTATTGGGTACATTCATCTAGTTCAATCACACCATCTTTTCTTTCTTATTTTTATATTTATTTTTGTATTCTTTTCCATCAGCACCATCTTCCACTTTTCAGTGTGCACATACTCCCCCAACACTACCTTGGACTGACAGAGGTGTGCGGAAGGAAGGACTGAAAGGAAAGGGAACTGGAAGCCCCATTTTCCCACTCATTTCATTATCCTCAGTGCAAGTGTGTGGCCGATGCTGGGAAGTAACAACGCGGGTAGGAAAGGGTGTGATAGGAGGATCTCTGGTGTTTTTAGAAGAAAGCCATAGCTCCCTTAGGAAGAAGGCTTGGTTCCTGGGAGAAGTGTGGCCTCAGGGTCATTGGACCCGCCCCCCACCCCCCTCTGGGTCATCATCTTCACATGTCCCTCCCATGGCAGGGTTACTTAACCCCGTTTTAGGCCTTAGGCCGCACTGCAGTGAGGCCAGGAGGGGCTGTGGGCATGCGCATTATACAGTGCCTGTATCTCAAGCATGTCAAACTCACAGCCTGCGGGCCGCAAGCCTCGTTACACTGTATCTCCTGCCGCGCTCCATTTTCCCATAGGCCTTCACTTATAACACACAAGTTACAGGATAAAATTAAGAATTTCGAGGCGGTGACAGCAGGGCTCTTAACCAAGGGAGGCTTTCTGCGAGCCGGGCCCTGCGTGGTCGCACAGGTGGTGCGCGAAGGAGGCCGGGCACACGGCGGGGAGACAGGAAAGGACACAAAGGCCCCCACACGGAGCCCTTACACTTTACGAAGCGCATTCTCACCTTTCCCTCTCCTGTGGTTTCAGTCCCGCCAGCGGTGAGCAGGCGCAGTCCCATAAATTCCATAGCCAAGGCCACGGCTCCACGAGCGTCATTTCCACTCCCAGGGCCGCAAGGGAAGCGAGCACCTGCTGATCCCGGAAGTGCAAGTGCGTCAGGAAATCCGACACTGAGAACCAACCAATCACAGCCGAGAGCCGGCCTCCACTCCCTCCCCCCACGCACAGCTTCCTGCTTCTGCCTCCCTCAGGCCTCCTCCACGTGCCTGGCCCTGGCTTCTCTTGGGAGAGTTTCTAACCGCTTCCTGTTTGGCCCTGACCCATTCACATCTATATTTTTGCTGGAATGAAGCCTTAATTGTTCATATGTTTCCGCTCACCTTTTAACAGCATTTAAGGCCGTTTGAGCGCCGGTTCCGGAGCTCACTAGGGATATAACTATGGACTAGATCACAGTGGTTCTCAACCTTCTGGCCCTTTAAATACAGTTCCTCATGTTGTGACCCAACCATACAATTATTTTCTTCATGACTGTAATGTTGCTACTGTTATGAATCGTAATGTAAATATCTGATATGCAGGATGGTCTTAGGCGACCCCTGGGAAAGGGTCGTTCCACTGCCAAAGGGGTCGCGACCCACAGGTTGAGAACCGCTGGTAGGAGGTTCTCATCCAAGCAGCACCCTAGATGGGTGCTCATCTTACATTTATTTTCAGACCAGAGCTGCATTCGTCTGTCCTTTGGGCGTGTTTCCCCTGAATCCCAGAGCCAGCAAAACGCCGGTGAATGGTGGGACATGGAGCATGTGAGTGGCACAGGGGTGAAGGAAAGGCGTGATGAGGGACAGGAGGGCCTGGGAAGTCCCCCTGCAGGACCGGGAGGGGCGGGGGGAGAGGAAGGATTCAACGTGGAGCCGAGTGAAGGCAAAGCCTGTGTGGGGAAGCCGTGTCCTCTCCAAGGAGAACACGAGAACCAGCACGGAAATCGGTCTGGGAAGGGCACCCTTCCCCGCCGGGTAAGAAGTGTCCGCTGAAGCTGCCATGGTAGGCATACATTGCTTCAATTGAGTCTTGCAAACAATCTGCTTAAAGCGATTTTTCCCCTGTATCCTTAGCCAATTAAACCAGCGGTCCCTTCCTACACTCCTCTGTCCTAATACCCAAGATGTCATTAATGTGAGCAAATACATAGACGCCAGGTTTCTAAATTCGTGGTCTGTGTATGTGGTTGACTGTGAACAAAACATGAACAAATCTGCACCGTAAAATAATGGCAAGTACTGAAAAGTAGAGGAGAGATAAGTTAGAAATCGTTTTAAATGCTCTTGAGGTTACATATTTAATTTTCTCACGAATGCTACCTGTTCAAATCATTGATTAGTTACCCCTGGCCCTAGCTTTCCTTCCTACCACCCAGCCAGAATATAGAACAGCCCTTTAAACTCATCAAATATATTCTTGGCTGTTCAATGTGTCTTAAAAGTGGCTTTTCTGCAGAAACTGTAACCAAGTTTGCATCGAAAGCCATTTCAGGGGCTTTTAGTTGAGGGCGCCCTTTCCAGCAGGGAAGGCTGCCCATTAACTAATGAAAGAAATCCTCTCATTCAATATCCTCAGAATTTCTTATCTTTGGATGTAACTGCCAGCACCTCAGTCACCTTGAAAGAAACCATACTTATTAACATAAGCAGCTCCGCGATTATGTTTTCCACAAGCGAAAAGAAAATCCTAGCCACTGCATTGCCTACTGTTTCTTCTTTTTTCCTTCCCCATATTTCCCCCCAAAATCTGATTTTATCTACTACCTCTATTTGCCAATAGTAGAAACACATACTTTTTGGCCAAGAACATTTTTATACCCCAGATAATAGAAAGTAACCTGGTGAAGTGATTTCTTCACCCAGTGACCTCACCATGAAAAATTAACCTGGGTGGGTAGAGGGTGGAATAAATCAGTGGAGAGCCAAGTGAGCAGGTGAGGGTATTAGATCCCAATTTCTTGCGGAAATCTGTCTTACTCATTTCCTTTTTCCCAGAACCCAATACAGTGCCAGGCAAGGAGTAGAGGGAACATGTATCTGTTTTGCTATTTTAGTCAAAGAGCTTTACATTCTGTGTGTGGGTGCTGAAAATGGAACGTTGAAAGTGATTAGGTAAATTAATCCAGAGTTTAACATAGACAAAGGAGCTCATTCTCTGTCATTGCCCTTCGTGGAAATTTAAGCATGAGATTATTTTCATCAGCTCTGCTTCTAAGAAGGCAAATACCCAGATTGTAGAAGAGCTGAAGCATGCAGATTCCTCACCTGAGCCACTCAAGCAGGTGGCCAGATAATCCATTTTTCACCAGCTCGCAGGGGAAGATAAGTGGATTGCCAGAAGCAAACTCTTTCCTCTACCCTGCTCTGCCTCATTTTTTTTCAGATGCTTAGTGACATTGGTTGTGTCTCTCAATCTGTTTATAACCACACAACTATAAGTAACATGGTCTCCCTCCGGCATCCTGTGAACAATAAAAAGAAGTTTCCAAGAATAATACCAAAAGTAAAAAAACTATATTAACACAGTATAAAAAGAGAGTTGTTGCCTGGCAATTTGATGGTGTAGGGTAGAGGTTCACTGAAAATGCTTAACTAGGAGAGATTTTTGTGTTATCCCAAGAAATCTCCTTTATCTTACTCTGAAAATTGAGCTTTAAATAAATAACGGCAGTTTTATAAGAATTCTATGAAAAAGAGACATAATCTTCCACCTCCAAAAGAGGGGAAATTAAATAAAACAAAATTTGTTAATAATGATCCACTGATAACTTTGTCTACCAGCATAATCTTAGCCCCAGAGTAGAGACTAACCTTGTCTAGAGCAATGCTTTTCAAAATCTGTCCACAGATCATGGGAAAAATGTAGATTCCTATGTTCCACACAGATCTAAGAAATCAGAGCTGTGGGAAGTGGGAGTTCGGCATAGTTGACAGTGATTCCTCAGTACACTGAAGTTTCAGAACCATTATTCTAGAGTTTACTGGTTAGTTTCCAAAGAGCATTTCTGATTGCACAGTGAAATAGCCCATTACAGGCCCACCCGGAGGGCACACAAATAGACTCATTCAAGGAGAATCATCTATGCAGGTGCTTCTCTTTGTTTGGTTCCTTTTTATCATAATTTTTAGAGTCCCAGTGCACAAATTTGTGCACATTGAAAGGAAATTAATTAGAAAGTGGCCAGTGGGGTGGGACTGGGCAAGATGGACCACACACACCATGAGCCAACCTCCTGCAGTCCCTCCCCAGCCGGACCCACCTGGGGCAGCACAGGGGCTCAAAGGCGTCTGCAGAGTGAGCAGGGTCCCTCAGGCAGGTGGAGTCCCTCGGCCTGGCCTGCGGGGATCTGGTCAAAACCATCAGTCCGACATCCCCCGAGGGGTCCCGGAGTGCGAAAAGGGACTCTGCAAAGTTGCTGTTGCTCAGCAGCTCCTGTGTTGAGCATCTGCCCCCTGGATCCCAAGAAATCTCCTTTATCTTACTCTGAAAATTGAGCTTTAAATAAATAACGGCAGTTTTATAAGAATTCTATGAAAAAGAGACATAATCTTCCACCTCCAAAAGAGGGGAAATTAAATAAAACAAAATTTGTTAATAATGATCCACTGATAACTTTGTCTACCAGCATAATCTTAGCCCCAGAGTAGAGACTAACCTTGTCTAGAGCAATGCTTTTCAAAATCTGTCCACAGATCATGGGAAAAATGTAGATTCCTATGTTCCACACAGATCTAAGAAATCAGAGCTGTGGGAAGTGGGAGTTCGGCATAGTTGACAGTGATTCCTCAGTACACTGAAGTTTCAGAACCATTATTCTAGAGTTTACTGGTTAGTTTCCAAAGAGCATTTCTGATTGCACAGTGAAATAGCCCATTACAGGCCCACCCGGAGGGCACACAAATAGACTCATTCAAGGAGAATCATCTATGCAGGTGCTTCTCTTTGTTTGGTTCCTTTTTATCATAATTTTTAGAGTCCCAGTGCACAAATTTGTGCACATTGAAAGGAAATTAATTAGAAAGTGGCCAGTGGGGCGGGACTGGGCAAGATGGGCCACACACGCCATGAGCCAACCTCCTGCAGTCCCTCCCCAGCCGGACCCACCTGGGGCAGCACAGGGGCTCAAAGGCGTCTGCAGAGTGAGCAGGGTCCCTCAGGCAGGTGGAGTCCCTCGGCCTGGCCTGCGGGGATCTGGTCAAAACCGTCAGTCCGACATCCCCCGAGGGGTCCCGGAGTGCGAAAAGGGACTCTGCAAAGTTGCTGTTGCTCAGCAGCTCCTGTGTTGAGCATCTGCCCCCTGGTGGTCAGTGTGCATCATACCTACCGGCTGGTTGGCCAGTCGCTTAGCCTTTTATATATAAAGATGATATCAACATTCCCTCTTACCTAGTTGACTCTCAGAGCATTTGGATGTGTCCTTAATAAATCATTTCAAAATTCTGAACTTTTGTTTCTCACCAAAGAATATACCATTGGATTTTCTGTTATACTATTCATATGTAAAGTTCACTTATAGAATATTTGAGGAGTATTAACTGAAGGATGTTCAGTTTATCTCTCCCCATTGGTATTTAAAAATTACCCTTTGGTCAAATCAGACTACTAAGCAGTGGCCATTCTTGTCTTTGATAGGACAACTGAACTACTTTCACGAAACTGCACTTTGATTGCTGTACTGTGTGTTATCAGCGAGCTTTCTCCGAAATGTGTCCTGGGAAGATGTGGCTGAGACTTTGCTCAGGACACAACAGCATATATTCATTCTGCAAATCAAGGTTTGCTTAACAAGGGAAGCAATAGCTCTTCCTTAACCATTAATGAGCTTGTATCTCTCTTTGCTTTGGCTGCTTGACTTAGTAACCATGAAGTATTTAATATCACAAATTTTATGGTAAGTCTTAATTCTAGTTGACATTATTTCCCTTTCCTAATTTTCCTTCGGGTCTGTTTTCTTTACCCCCTTTAATTTTCATCTTGCTTATCATGTGTATTGTTTCAGGTTTCTTGAATCACTTTTGAAACAATGAAGGACATAAATAAACTTTTATTATACTAATGACCAGAGTGACATAGCTATCACTATGCAAAATCTCACTGAATATAATTCCGATTGTATAAGTTTTATCTTTCAACTCTTACATAAATCTCTACTATAAAAATTCAACATTTAAAATTACACTTACTAGTATAATTTTAAAAATTCTAATCATTAGGACTTGACTGAGAATGGCATGGGAAGTCATGGGATATAGTGAGTTTTCCATTCTAGGAAGTAATCAAGAAAAAGCTAAGTGACTACTCAGCAAGAATATTATAGAAGAGTTTTGATGTCAAATAACGCATTGGATGGCAGATTTCTCGAGCCTCTTCCAACTCTGAAATCCTTGAATCTATTACTTCAAAAATTACATAGTTTATATTATCAGAAAAAAATTAAGTCAGCAAAAGAATTAAGAGAAACATGCATTTCTCAGTAAGTAGTATCTGGAAGAATATATAGCCAGTTAAAAAAAATTACATTTCTAGGAATAGACTGAATAAAATCTTTCCTTATTGTATTTTTTTTTGTATCAAGAAAAAGCTAAGTGACTACTCAGCAAGAATATTATAGAAGAGTTTTGATGTCAAATAACGCATTGGATGGCAGATTTCTCGAGCCTCTTCCAACTCTGAAATCCTTGAATCTATTACTTCAAAAATTACATAGTTTATATTATCAGAAAAAAATTAAGTCAGCAAAAGAATTAAGAGAAACATGCATTTCTCAGTAAGTAGTATCTGGAAGAATATATAGCCAGTTAAAAAAAAATTACATTTCTAGGAATAGACTGAATAAAATCTTTCCTTATTGTATTTTTTTTTTGTCAACATTAGCAGGCATATACTTGCTTGCCTGTGTCCCCAGGTTCTATCTCAAATTGCATGAATGAACAAGCTACAATAAACCTGAGTGATTTAGGGACTTAAGTTCAGCTTTTGCTTCATATTTCTCCTGATAAAACCGGTTTTGAAAAGTCTAATCTGTAATGCCAGGAAATCATTTAACTTAAACTGCCACCTCTGCCAATAACCAATAATCTGAATGCAACCCTTTTGCATTGGAGGCATGAAGAAATCAAATGGCCCAACACATTTTGTGAATCTGGCCCTGAGAGAAGGCTGTTCCTCTGCAGAGAGGCTCTTTGAAATGAGAGATGGAAAGAGCAAGAAAGAAAATGCATCTGAGCGATCGGAGGAATTCTTCCAGCGGTGCTCAGCCCAGAAGCCACCTTTAGTCTGTCCAGAGGCACAAAAACCTGAAGGAAACCCAGCTGACCCCAGCATTTCAGGGCACAGTGGGGCTCGCTCCACAAGGTAGCTCTTTGTCTGATCAGCCAAGGGTTATACAAATAGTAATAACAATTAGAAATTGCCTATCAAAAGATGAATATTGTTGCTGAATTCTAGAACGGGCACAAACTGATAGTGTTAAATTCACACACAAAGATGTTGCAAATACAGAGGTGGACAACCCTGGGCCATTTCCATACTAATGCGGATACTAAATAGGACCAGACCAGGTGGCGCACAGACAGGCCACTACATTTTTTATATTTTTGAGTCTCTCTTTGTGATCTAGTAGAGAAGTGGTCAGTGAACTACAGCAGAGGAGACAGCTGGTCTGGCACCTGTATTTAACACAGCAACCCCATGTCTTATGTCTTGCCCATGGCTGCTTCCAGAGCATTGACTGGGTTGCCACGGAGATGACATAGCTGGCAAACCCTGAAATATTTCCCACCTGTTTCTTCAAGGAAAGTATGATGGCACCTGATATAAAGTGTGGCCAAGATTTTATTCATATCCATGTGTGCTTCCCTTTGAACTGTCTATATACATAAAAGCCTAATATGCAAATTGTCCCCTCGGGAGTTCAACCTAGAAACTGGGAGTTTGATTGCTCACTATGATGTGCGCTGACCACCAGGGGGCAGCACAGAATGAAGGAAGGCCCTGGCTGGCAGCTGGAAGGCCCCGATCGGCCCTGATTGCCAGCTAGGGCTAGGGACCCTACCCGTGCAAGCATTTCGTGCATCGGGCCTCTAGTATTTTTAAAAATTCTTTGCAAAAGTATTTACAGGAAAGAAGACTGCGCACTTTTGTATTCCTATTCACATTCTACTACTGTACCTGTTTTTCCTGTAAGCCCAGCTTTTAAAGAACAAACAAATCATCAAAGAAATAATCTCTCTAAGAACTGCCAACCAGTTTTCTTAAGGCTGGGATGTTCTGTGTTATCAGAACCCAAGTGTGCACTCTAATCCCAAATGATTTACCCTGAGCCTATGGATTCCTTATGCATTACATTCCAAAGTCCAAGAGAAAGATGTAAAAACTATCCATAAACGTGAGACCCAAAATGAAACACTCAGATACAGCTGCTCTCAGACTTTCCCAGCCAGGGACACTCTGAAGTTTGTTGGATTAATCTTTCTCCTCAAACCTTTGATTCCAAGCCAAGAGTTGTCCAATTTAATGTGACTCCAGATTCTTCATCATGTCTGGGTGTAGGCTGTCTTTTATATTCAGGTTCTGGTGAGTCCCTTCATTATACAGACCCTGGCCAACGACTCATCATTAAAACCAGTATCTGCTGGATATGAGAAGCCTGACATACTTTCAGGCCTCATATGATGTGAGCCCTGGTTTGTATAAGAGCCATCTACTGTGAAAGGTCTTATTCAGGGTAAGAAGGCAGGATCACTGCAGACATAAGTAATTGATTAGGACACTCTCATGGGGCTTGAATGTGGCTTCAGAAGATATCCCTGTAGAGCAATTCATGTACCTGCTATTATTTGATTGGAGTTTTCATAAGAGATAAAATGTGTTAAAACTCAAACTTCAACACTACACAAGTTTCTATTTAGTTAACTATAGCCTACTTTACCCCAAAAACATAAGGGAAAGTTTGGCTTATACAGAAATCAGATAGATAGCTAGATAGAGACAGGTTCTCCTATTTTCTCTCTAACCTTCCACATTTCTAATTCCTTAGATAGCCCTAGTTCTTATTACATATACATCCTTTAAAATCTCTTCATTTACTAATTTATTAACCCCTCTGTAGTATATAATGTGCTTATTTGACTCTTTGACATTCTGTCACATTTGATGGGGCCATGCAGGGTATTAGTATCCTAGGATATAGGAGATCACCTCTACCTGGTCAACTATCTTCTGAGGACTTTATTTTTAATTTCTTAGTGTTTAAAGTATTACATATAGTATTACAAATGTCTCCTTCCCCCTCCCCCCACCATTGACCTCTCCCGGGCCACCCCCAACCCCCAGCATGTGCCCTCTCCCCCTCTAGTGTTTGTGTCCATGGGTTCTGCTTATATGCATGCATACAAGTCCTTTGATTGGTCTCTTAACCCTCCCACCCCACCCCTGTCTCCCCTGTCTACCCTCTGAAGTTTGACAGTCTGTTTGATGCTTCTCTGTCTCCAGATCTATTTTCGTTCATCAATTTATGTTGTTCATTAGATTCCACAAATGAGTGAGATCATGTGATATATATCTTTCTCCGAATGGCTTATTTTGCTTAGCATAATGCCCTCCATGTCCATCCATGCTGTTGCGAATGGTAAGAGTTCTTTCTTTTTTACAGCCTTACATCTTCTGAGGACTTTTGACTATACCAGCATCTGGCAACATATCATTAGTGAACCATTCTACCTGGTACTTTCTTTTATCATTATTCTTCCCAAATTTTTCTACAACATTTTATCTCACTTCTATTCACTCTATCTACTGATTCCTACTTATACTTTATTTAAGATATAAAACAATTATGCTCTATAGACAAATAAACGTAATAGAAGAAATAATATCTACACAAGTGCACATCTCTCCACTTATTTATCAAATTAATAAGCAATTACTCATGTCCCTTTGTCTTTAATCTTTTTTCACAAGGCCACCTAAATCTCATACTATTTTGCATTTTTAGATTCTATGCACCTAATTCATAATACTTCTGTTAGCCACAAATATTTTACTTGCACTGATATCCTTTTCAGCAAATTATTTTGCCATCTTGGCCAAATAGTTGCTGAACTAATTGCTTGCGGTTAATTCCAAATCTCATCCTAGGAAAAAAAAATAATTATTTTTTATTATGAAAAAGCACCCTGGCTGGTGTGGCTCATCAGTTGGTTGTGCATAGTCCCGTGCACCTAGAGGTAGCAGGTTCAATTCCCAGTCAGGGCACATGCCCAGTTTGTGGACTTGATCCCCATTAGGGGGCATGCAGGAGGCAGCCTTTCAATGTTTCTCTCTCTTTCCCTTTCCCTTCTCGTCTCTAAACATTTAATAGAAACATATAAAATATTTTATAAAAATAACTAGTGATGAATGTTAGAGAGAGACTCTGTCCTAAAATCCAAACTGTAAAACAGAACCCCAGAAGGAATCTCATTCTTTGAGTATATTAGTCTCTACCTGTGATGAGAAACCAAACTTCTCCTTTGGGATTTTACTCGCCTTCTAGAACCAAGTACAGTGGACATGGTAGCATGAGAAGAGCGTCCTTCATTTTTCTCTAATTTCCTGAGATGAGTCAGAGGGAAATGAGGATCCATAAAAGTTGGCAGTGAGTACAAACACCAGTCAAGCACTGCAGCGTCCAGAAACGATCTCTAACACAGTGGAATGGCCTCCGGAAGCCTCTGGCTTCCCCTACCTACAAACTAATGCTCTGTAGTGCAAATTGAAAGTGAGAAGCCTTAACTCCCAATGCAGAGCCTGTCACTCAAAGACACTGCTGATAGCCTTCAGGTGGCTGAAGTAATCTCCTGCCAAGATAAAAGAATAAATTTTAAAATCATTTGCAAAGTAAAATATGAAATGTAACTTTGAGGGGTCCAGAAGGACGTCCTTCATTAATTTGCTATATAGACTCAGGATGGTGAGCAAAATTCTGCAATAGCATTCTCAACAATGAGCTTTGCCCTTCAGGCACAATAAAGCTAAAGTATATATTTCCTACAGTTTTGGGCATCATAGATAGGCTTTCCAATTATTTTTTAGTTTCCATTAGATTGGTAAAGTTCCCTGTGGCTCATCTGAGTCTAATCATATAATTATGTTCCATTTAATTGAAGGTGAAGGGTATGAGAAAAAATCAAATAAACAACAACAAAAAACAACTCATAAACACACACAACAGTATGATGATTACCAGAGGGAAAAGGGGTTGGGGGGAGGTATAAAAGGGTATAGGGGAGATAATTGGTGATGGAAGGTAATTTGACTTGGAGTGGTGAATACAAAAGACAATCTACCGATGTCATATTATGAAATTGTACACCTAAAAAGTATATAATTTTATTAACCAATGTCACCCCAATAAATTCAATTAAAATTTTGTAACTATATATAGTGATGAATGTTAAATTAAAAAGAAATGAGTAGCTGAAAATGTTTGGATTAAAAAAACCAATAAGCCTCATTTGATGCAAGTTTTGTCAAATATTTCAAGCAAAACTTTCAATGTCATTGTTCTCTGAATAAGAGACCTTGGACCAAAGATTATGCAAACTGTTGAGGTGAAATAAATAAGATGCAAAGAAAAACTGATTGTATCTTATTAAGTACAGCTTAGTGGTTAGAAATCCCATATTTAGTGTTCAATTTCCAGTCTTCACAGCAAACAAAATGGCATTTCTAAGGCTTAGTGTCTCAAAATGTAAATGATAATGGTACCTACCCCTGTTGGGCGCTAAGTCTCCATTCCAACATCCTTCTGGTGGGCCTGCCTCCTGTGGAGATGGTGAAACATGACAATACTTCCCACACTCTCTTAGGGCGAGAGTTCTGTGTTCAAGATATGTTGTTCCAGCAATTACAAGTACGTAAGCTAGTTTGAAAGTGAAGATGGAGCTAAAACCACATTCTGGCTGCTTTTGGCTCTGGAGAACAAGGGCTCAGAAATACAGATTTTGTTTTTCTCCTCAGTCATAGCTGAGTATGTAAGTCAGGAGGGCCAATGGGATGGCTGTGGGCAGACTACACATTCCAGGGCCCGAACAATAGCTTCATGTGTCTCAATGGAGAAGTCGCTTCATTGACAGCTTCTTGATGTGGTTTCCTGACCTGTGGGTAGTAGCGATGGCCATGTCACCTCACAGTCCCTTAACTGGCAGACACCATGGCAGTGTCTGATTTTGGCAGAAGTAGTAGGGCACCTCTCATGTGCTTCTTGGCTGTTCCGGTATCTTTTACAAACTGCCAAGTCTTTTGCCCTTTGGTTTTATTGGGCTGTTCACCTTTTTCTCTTTTATATTAAAGTCAATTAACAAGCACCGGTCTTATGTGTTCAACTTCATAACTTTTTTTTTTGTAAGAGAACATTTATTTTGTAAATCACAAAGGTAAAAGAAGTAATTCTTAGAAGAAATGAGCTTAGGAAACAAATGAGTTATGAAGGTAAAGGAAGGGCCCTTGGACCTTGGAAGTGAATAAACTAATGGTAACCTGCCATTGGGGGGTGGGGGTGTGTGGCAGAAGCGGGGAGGGGAAGGGAAGGGGAAGGGAAAGCCATGGGTGTGCTCCCGGAAGGGAGAGCCTCAGCTTCATAACTTTTGACCTGTGTCTACACTGGTGTAACCACCAACCCACTTAAAACATAGAATATTTTCATCATCACAGAAAATTCCCATCTTCTCCTAAAACCACATTCCCTCAATAGGAAGCACTTTCTGATTTCTAACACATTAGATTTCAAGTTTTGCTTGTTTCTGGAATTTATAAAATGGTATTATGAACACTATACTTTTTTTAAAAAATCTGGCTTCTTTTATATGATTACTCCTTGTTGAATGAACTCCATTGATGTTGCTAACCGATTCATTAGCTTGTTCCTTTTTAAAAAAATCATCCCTGAGAAGTATTACCCTGTATAAGTGTACCACAATAAGTCTACCCATTTTTCTATAAATGGACTTGGGGTTGTTTCAGTTCTTAGGCTTTTATGAATAAAGCTTCTATAAGCTTCCTTGTGTAATCTTTTGTAGATGTTTTTTCATTTCTCTTGGGTCAATATCTGGGGATAAAATTGCAGAGTCCCTGGGTAGATTATATCGAATGTTATAAGAAATGGCCAAACAATGTTCCGAACCAGTTGAACCATTTGTACTCTCAGTACCAATATATGGGAGCTCTATTTCTCTAAATAAATGGAATTGTCAGACTGTTCAATTTTACCAATTCCTGTGTTGTGAAATAAAATATCAGGGTGGCTTGAATTTGCATTTTCATTGCTTACTGGCTACTCACATGAATTTTTATAAAATGGCTATTCAAGTATTTTGTCAAATTTTAAATTGGGTTGGTAATCTTTTTATTATTGATTTTAGTAGGCCTTTATATATTCCATTAGATGATGTTTTGACATGTGCATAGATTCTTATAACTACATCTAGAGATAGGATACAGAAACATTTCTATACCCGAAGGAATTAGCTCATGAATTCCACTTGTATTCAGAAGCTACCCCCAATTGAACTCTTGGCAACCACCGATCCTTGCTGAGTTTCTCTATTATTGCCTTTTCCAAATGTCAAATAGCAATAGCCAGTTTGGCTCGGTGGATAGAGTGTCGGCCTGCGGACTGAAGGGTCCCAGGGTCAACTCTGGGCAAGGGCACGTACCTCGGTTGCAAGCTCCGGCCCAGGCCCTGGTTGGGGCACGTACGGGAGGCAACCAATCGATGTGTTTTTCTCACATGGACATTTCTCTATGTCTTTCTCTCTGTCTTCCACTCTCTCTGAAAGTCAATGGAAAAATATCCTCAGGTGGGGATTTAAAAAGTCAAATAAATGAAATTATGCAGTATAGAGCATTTTAATGTTGGATTCTTTAGCATAATGCATTCATGATTCATCCATGTTGTTGTACATATCAATAGTTCTTTTGTTGTTTGGTAGTATTCCTTTAGGTTAATTTATTTTTGAATGATAAACTAACATTGAGTTATTGAGATAAAACCTAGATGAACATAGTATAATGTTGTTATCTTTTGTTATATATTGCTAGATTGATTTGATATGTTTAATTAACAAATGCTGTCTTGCCCTAGCCGGTTTGGCTCAGTGGATAGAGTGTCAGCCTGGGAACTGAAAGGTTCCAGGTTTGATTCTGGTCAAGGGCACTTTCCCAGGTTGTGGGCTCCATCCCCAGTGTGGGGTCTTGCAGGAGGCAGCCGATCAATGATTCTCTCTCATTATTAATGTTTCTATCTCTCTCTCTCTCCCTTTCTTCTTCTCTGAAATCAATAAAAAATATATTAAAATAAATGCTGTCTTTATTGATAAGTTATGTTGATCTCTAAATTTTTTATAATGGCATTATTAGGTTTTGATATCTCTGAAGTCTTGGGTACATAAAACAATTAGAGAAGTCATTCTTCCCCCTTTATTTTCTGAAAGAACGTGTACAAGAATGTTACTGTTTTTTCATTAAATGTTTGTTAGAATGTACCAGTGAAACCAAGATTATTTGTGTGAAGGCTTCACAATACCAAATTGTTATACTTGATAAATAGCTATTCAAGATTTTTTTACTTATTGATTCATTTTAGTATGTGTAATTTTCAAGTATTTGTTCATTTCACACAAGTTGTCAAATTTATAGTCATTTATAATTCCTTTTTATATTTTAATATGTGTATAATCTATAGTGACATCCCTATTTTATTCCTAATATTGGTAACTTATTTTGTCTTATTTTTTGAATCCTCTTCATAAAGATCATCCATTTTTCCTATTGTTTTATTTCCTAGCATATAAATTTTTTTCTATTAATTTTTCTTTTCTTTTTCTTATTCTGTTTGTTTTCTTACAAACATATCTTGTTTAGAACACTGATGTTAACTTTTTTATTTTCTATTAAAAATATTTAAAGCTATAAATTTCCTATATAGTATCTTATAGCTGTATCTCATAAATATTGGTATATTTTTTATCATTCCGTTTTGAATATATTTTGATATTAGCATTGGCCCATGAGTTGTTTAGAATTGTATCATTTCCTCACTCAAATACTAGAGAATTATACATCTCTTGTTTGTCAATTTTTTATGTAATTATAATATGTTAAGCCAACATGTTCTGTATAATTTCAATTTTTTAACAATTTATTATATTTCTTTAATAGCCAATTAAATGCACCCAAAATGAATTTGGCCTGCATTGGTGAACAATTCTTATTAAATTGTTGGCTATAGTTTGCTCCAAATATGAATGACACCAAGCAATAGTCTTTGTATTAAAGTCTACTCTATCTGATATGAATATAGATTTATCATCATTCTTATGTTTGCTTTTAACATGGTATGTAATTTGTCATGCTCTTACTTTCAACGTACCTTATCTTTATTTTTAATGTGCTTCTGTAGACAGCAGATAGTTTGAGTATATATTATCCATTCTGGTTATCTCCACCTTATAGTTGTAGTTTTTATTTATTTAATTGCAAAATGAGCACAGATATGATTGGGCTTACATCTTATATTTTGCTACTTGTCTTCCATAGAAGCCATGCTTTTAGCTCTCTTTCCTTCCCCCTTTCGGGATTTTAAAATTATAATCATGATTCCATTTATTTTTTCTAGATGATTTTAAGCTGTGTAGAAATTAATATGCACTAAGATAAGGAAACACAATCATGGCATGGAAAAATGTGCGGATGAACCCTATGCTATTGGATTAGAATTAGAGTATGAACTAATGACTTTTTAAAAATATACTTCCATACTCTTCTATTGAAGGGCTTAGAAGAAATGTCACCCAAAGCAATAAGTACATATAATACTCAGATGTTGGTTTTCAAATGTCACTTCCAACTAAAAGATATGAGGTTTGGGACTGGGGAAATCAAAGGTGAGCCTGAAGCATTTTGTTGCATCAGAGATCAAAGCTATTTTCAAATAATAAACAGGACACATTGGAAGGATGCAGGAGATTACCTAAAGCCTTAGGCCTTCCACTGGTAAAATTTAGGACAAACTCAACATTATAAAATATTTCACAATGGCTTATACCCAATGACTTAAAAAAATCATTACATTCAGAGAGATACTTTTTATGAAAAACAAAAGGCTACGAGTGAGGGAGAGATCTCTCTTATAAAAGAAAACACCATTTCACAACTAATAACATAAATAATTTTATAAATTTTATGAATAAATGCTAAAATTAAAACTAAAAGATGCTTTCATATTTGGAGATTTCAATAGCCCTATCTCATTAATTGATAGAACAGATAGAAAAAAATAAAGATATAAGACCATCTGAATTATCATTTTGACTGACAAATAATAGAACATAACAACTAAACAACACACATGTATTCCAAGTGCACAGGAATATTCACAAAGATGCCATAAGCTCAGCCAGAAGGTAAGTCTTCATAATTATCAGGTCATGATATTAAATTCTATTCATTTGCAATAAGATAGCCAAAAAAATCCTCAAATACTTTCATATCAAACAAACACTTCTAAATAGCATGTATATCAAAGAACAAATTACAGCAGAAATTAGAAAATATTTTGAGCTCAATAATATGAACTAAAATAGATCCAGAGACATAGAAGCACTGAACAGACCATCCAACCTCAGAGGTAAGGCGGGGGGAGGGGGAGTGAGAGATCAACCAAAGGACTTGTATGCATGCATATAAGCATAACCCATGGACACAGACAGTAGGGCGAGGGGGAGGGAAGGCATGTGCTGGGGTGGGAACAACTGGGGAGAGGTCAATGGGGGGAAAAGGAGACATATGTAATACTTTAAATAATAAAGAATTTAAAAAATAATAATACAACATATCTAGATTTGTGGAATGCAGGAAAAGAGTGAATAGAGGGAAATACATAACTTTAAATGCTTACATTAGAAATAAAAGTGAGAGTATAGCCCTAGCCGGTTTGGTGCAGTGGATAGAGCATCGGCCTATGGACTAAAGGGTCCTGGGTTCCATTCCAGTCAAGGGCACATACCTCAGTTGCAGACTCCTTGGCCCGGGTCTTGGTTGGGGCTCCTATAGGAGGCAACCAATCGATGTGTTTCTCTCGCATCGACACCTCTCTGTCTTTCCCTCTCTCTTCCACTCTCTCTAAAAATCAATGGAAAAATATCCTCAGGTGAGGATTAAAAAAAAAGTGAAAGTATAACTAAGCTTCCATTTTAAAAACATAGAAAAATAATACTGAACAAATTAATCCCAAAGAATGTAGAAGGAACAATGATAAAGATAATGACAGAAAAAAAAATAGAAATAGATATTAAATATTTCCAAGCTGACAACCCCGGCAGCCCCTATCAAAGGAGACATATGGCAGAGACAGCAGCTAACTCACAGGGGCAGGGGGCATAACCAGGAAATAAATCTTTGTTGTTGCATGTCAATGAAATCTAGGGGATGTTTGTTAGTGCAACTTAAGCTAGTCTGTCCTGACTAATAGAGGTGAGGAAGCTGCTGGCTTGCCTGGGGTCTTGCCAGAACCATGAAGATTAATATTGTGCTGTGATACAGCACTTTAAGTAGAAGGAAGTAACATCATGATTTAGATTTTCATCAGCAAACGACCATCAGCATTTCCTGCCAGAGAAAATGGACATTCAGCAGTAAGGTGACCCTGTGCCATTTCTCTGCCTCAAATTATTCAGAATTCCTTAAGACTCATTTCTGCACTGAGGTTTAATCTGGTCTGTTGTGGTCAGGGACACTGGATGACTCCCCAGAGAAAGTGACTACAATTTTAATGTGTTAGGAAATTTACATATTTTACCATGAAAAGAACAATTTTCCTTTATAACTATGCACAATCCCCCCTATATAGTATGAGTTGAATAAATGTCTGTTGGTATTTTATTACATCATCTGTTTGTTTGTTTTTTTACTAAGTTAGCTCAGGAAATAACCGAGGCGAAATAAAAGTATATGCTGGAATGTTACATAAAATCTTTTTCAAAGAGTTAAAAGTATAAGTAATGGAATACTAAACTGTGGTCAATGGGCTTAAGTAATTAGATATCCCTAGTGAGGTAAAACTAATGACTGAATTTCAGCATCTATTATATCGCAATGGAGTATAATTCTTGCTTATGTGCTGCTAGTCTGGTACCAGTGAAATAATTTAACTTTCTAATAACCTTTTCATTCAGATGTGATTAATTCCATATCATAGCATTAGCTCATGCAGTGAGCCGTAATGCCATGGTAGATATTCTAATTACCTAGCAGAAGCAAGGCCTATGAGCACTTGGAATTGCAGTAGAAAATGCCATCATCTGGCAGTCCTTTAGCATGGGGAGACAGACACAGGGCAAAATGATCTATCATCCATGCAGCAGTCTAAATCCTAGGTATCAGAGGGCATTAAAATGCGCTTGTATTCTCCAATAATTTTAAATTACCCAAGGTTGTTAGCAACAATACTCTAAAGCAAACAACTTGGTTGCTTTTCAAAAAAATAAATTTGTTTTCTTTCTTTTCACTCATGCGTTTGTTTGTAGCTTTTGGCTGCTTCCCCAGAATCCACTGGTCATATGCTACCTCCGGGGGTGCTCTCGGCTGATAAAAACTCAGGCGTACAGAGTTGCCAAACACTTTAAGAAGCCATCAATCTATTATTGGAAAAATGCACTGTGCTTCAACAAAAAGGTGGTGGTGGAGATTTGCAAAGAAGTCCAGAACAGGCAAATAGCAATTCATAACGGGGAGTATTTCCAAGAGAAAATGGCATGCGTATGTTCTGTTTTTCAGGTGTTTTATGGAACAGTTCCTTTTAAGACATCTGAGTCAGACTCAAAACAATAAATCTCTTCAAGCAACATGCTATCTCAAATGTCCCAACTCTTCACTAAACATGTATGTGTTACCTTAGCACCATAAGCGTACAAATTATTTTCATATCTGATCCTCATAATGACATGGAATGAAAAAAAACAGTATCGTTTTCCTTTCATGGAGGAGAATATTGAGGCCAGAGGGTAGGTAGCCCACGTGACTTACCCCAAGGTCATTAACCAGTAAATAAATGTCAGGGTTGAGTGAAGTCAGTAAGGAAGCTCAAGCCTTGGCCAGAATGCCCCTGAGATCCCATCCCAACTACATTCTGAGCCAAGTGTGTGTCACTGGTACTGTTTCCAAACTCCTCTAGGCCTCATGCCCCATACCTACAAGGAGAAGGTGCTACCTCCTTCAAGGAGTTCTTATATGCTGGGGTCCTTGTCCCAGCATCAAGAAGGGTTCAGGAATCTGGAAAAGGGGCTGTGTGTAGATGACATAGGAATCCAGAAACTAATAAAGAGTCCGGAGACGAGATATAATTTTGAAAGGCATTGGGGGTCAGAGGAGCTTAGCTAAAGGAGCTAAGATCCAAGATCTTAAGTCTAAGGTCTTAGGTTCTCTCTGTCCCCAGGACCCCATGCTTTTTATTAACACAACTTGTCCTGAGGCGAGGCAGAGATATACACTTCAAAGGGTATACAGAAACATTGTCAGAATGGGG
>NW_005367809.1:2125319-2149306 GCF_000412655.1 Myotis brandtii | reverse complement strand
TTTATTCACATAAAGAATGTCTAGTGCACAATTGATAAGTCAGAATAAAATACACAATACTTATCATAAATTCTACACAGCCAGTTGATTCTAACAGAATACTGCCATTGACGTTTTCCAAACTCTTGTATTGGTAGCCACATTGTGGCTGCCCTTCAACCAGGATTTGATAAATGGACTTGGATCCCAGTCTGCCATCTCTTTCTGCAATAAGTGCATCATCAATCAGTCTCATACCTGACATGAGTGCTGCTTAATATTTTTGTTTCCTTTAATGAGTTAGGAGGAAAGTAAACAGCCCAGATGCGTGTCAGACCCTCACACGCTCCTCAGTGACGTGAGCGGTCTCTTCGCTGAGGCAGACTATTTCCTCAGTTTTGTACCATGAATACTGTCGCTGTTCATAGACACACTTTCTACTTTAATCTGCATTTTTCACACTTCTTGAGATTCTACAATCAACAAAACAATCAACCAGCCATGGCTGATCCCGGCCACTAGTGTGGTGGAACCAAGTCCCGCGCTGAGATGTGCAGCCACAGCTGTCACAGAGGGTGTTCACCGTACAGATACAAGAGACAGAAGTAACCTCCTCAAGAGCATCTGAACATGTAGGAAGATAATTTGGGAGTGATGAGCTGTGAGTGTTTATTGTCTTTGATTTTAATATTTTATTGAAGTGTAGGTTCATACAAGTTAATTTTTAATAGTGAATGTTTTTAACAACTGGCTTGAAAATCCTTGAAACTTTAACAACGGGCTCTCTCGGGTGAGCCAGTACTAACTATAGCACAACACTGGAACCCAACAAATATTAGATGTTCAATAAATATTTTCCTTTTTGTGTGTGTGTGTCTTGTTAAACCTTCTACCCATTTTCCATATATCGGTGAAAGGCTCTCTCCAGCCAATTCAGCATTTCTGCCAGTGGCATCCAGGAGCTGTGGGGAGGTAACACTATAGCTTCTCTTAATTGAGTTTCAAAAACTTCTGCACATGCCTCATTAATAGTCAATATGCAACTAAAATACAAATGTAGCTGAAAAAATTTGAATCTATTTTTATAACCTGCCTGGGTTTGGTAGGAGAATAACAAAAACATAAGAAAAACAGATAACTTTTTAAAAAATTCTAAATTGCTACTTTTAGTTCACTTTAGAGCCAAACTATGGGAAGCAGCAACATCTATTAGTAGCCTCTCCCTTTCCAGACTCTATAACTGAGGGGACCCTCCATCAGAAGAAGGCAGTGCTGACTGAGCCGGAGCAACATCTATTAGTAGCCTCTCCCTTTCCAGACTCTCACTCGATAACCAAGGGGACCCTCCATCAGAAGAAGGCAGTGCTGACCGAGCCCATGAGAATCTTGGCCAGAGGCAGTCTGAGGGCTGCAGAGCCTCACCGCTCCCTCGGGACACGGGGTCCTGCTGTGTAGCAAGGTTTCCTTGAGATAAGAGACTGTCAATGGGCCCTCACTGTTATTCCTCATCCCTCGGCCATATGCATCCCCAGAGGTGGCTAAGACCTATCTAGTCCCTGTTAGCAGATGTCATAGCGGCTAACAGCAGGGTAGCTGATGCAGAATGCGATGGTCATTTGTCTTGACCATCCTGATCCCTCCTCCCCCCACCCCACTCTCAGGCCATGTGGGAAGAAGCCCTGAGGAAAGATAGGACCGTTTTTTACCGCTAATCATGTTACAGTTCTGATGGGATAAATATCTACCTAGCATTGCTTTGCTTTTTTATTTCTCCTCCCCCCTTTTTTGCTTATGAAATGTTATGTAAGCATCTTCCTCTCTCATCCTCTTCTTGTTTCCTTTATCTCCAACTCAACAGCATCCATGGATTTGTTCAGAGGTTGCATGGTTTACAGTCTCACAAGAAAATGAAGCTTCTCTCAGACTCCCAGATGTGAGGTGAAGTGCACCTGCTTCATTTCATCACACTCATCTTCAACAGCTCCTGAGGCGAATAGTGTGATAAGGCCTGCCCCCCGCGCCTCATGGGGCTATTGGCAGATTGTGTTTCATATAATAAAATAACCACTCCTGAGCTGCCAGTGTCAGCCCTTCTGCTTCACAGCTTCCTGTCCTTAGATTTGTCAGGATCCCTAGTGTCATCAGGGAAACGGAGGTGAATAACCCATCCCTACTGAGCCAATCCAGGAACTCGCACATCTTACACCATCCAGCCACTCATTTGCAGAGGCTCAGGGAAGAGAGCACCGTGGATAGAGAGGGCTCAGCAGGCTGGGTGACATTCTTACCAGGTGAGCTTATCGCTCCAAACCCCATTCGGGACTCCGGTGGATGGTGGACTGGGTTTCGGGAAGCAGATCCTTTGGCCAAGAGTAGAAATGTTGCTTCTGGAAATGGACCAGGTATAGGTATGGAGAATTGGACCAACCAGACGATTCAGTGGACACAGTTTGCCGGGCTCATTCTGACCACTGCGTTAGCAGCACAGTCTGTAGTTCTTACAACCCCTCAGGACAGCCACCGCAATGCCACCCAGCAAGTCATTCACCCAAAGCATCATGCGACAGGTGCTGGAAACCTGAAGAACTTTCTTTAAAAAGGCAATCAGCCCTAGCCGGTTTGATTCCGAGAGAAGAGCATCGGCCTGCAGACTGAAGAGTTCCAGGTTCAATTCTCAGACAGGACACATGCCCGGGTTGCGGGCTTGATCCCCAGTAGGGGGCATGCAGGAGGCAGCCGATCAATGATTCTGATTCTCTCTCATCATCGATGTTTCTATCTCTCTCTCCCTTTCACTTCCTCACTGAAATCAATAAAAATATATTTAAAAAATAAAATAAAATGGCAATCATGCCTGGCCAGAGTGGCTCAGTGGTTGAGCATTAACCTATGAACCAAGAGGTCAAGGTTTGATACCAGGTCAGGGCACATGCCCAGGCTGCATGCAGGAGGCAGCTGATCAGTGATTCTCCCATCTGTCTCCTTCTCCCTCTCTCTCTGAAATCAATAAAAACATATATATTTTTTAAAGGAAATCTGAGGAAAATTATTCTGGAATAGGAGTGGGGGAAAAAAACTTTTCTCTCTGAAATCAATAAAAACATATATATTTTTAAAGGAAATCTGAGGAAAATTATTCTGGAGTAGGAGTGGGGGGAAAAAACTTTTTTTCTCCCAAAGTATCATTTTGGGGAAGAGAAGTTTAAAAATTCCTCTTAATATTTTTCTGGTTATTATGCTTTAGATTCACGCAGCCTGTTTCTTTAAGTAGAAAAATGCCAGAAAGGGGAGAGAGTAATTTTAATACCCAGATCAGCACCACCGTCCTAAGCCGTGTGCTACCTTCATGTCTGTGTGAGTGAGTCTTCCGATAGCCTTGTCCTCGGAAGTCACAGAACCCAGTTAGAGACACACTGATCAAAAGATTCAGGCCTCTTTGATCAACACATAACGGCTAGCATGGTATGATGAATGGGGAACAGTCACAATAGATGATCCTTAACTATGTTTCTTGACAGATGTGAGTTTGAACTTTTTATTCTTAAATGTGTCCCACGTTTTGAAATGTGCCTTTGGAGTTACAATAAAACCTGGGTTATTATTTTTTCCTTTGCAGTTTCAATAGCAATTCAATTCTCTTCATCTGCAGCCTCGTTCTCAGGAAAGATAGTAAACCACACAGAAGGGCAATCTCGATGTGCAATAACCAAGGAAGATAAGGGGTGGGTCAACTTTACGTGGAAAAGCATCAATTGTAAGGAATGCCCAGAGAGTCTTTCACTCATAAATAGGTCGGCTTCAGAGAGATGTGCACCAACACACACCCTCCAAAAATATGTATTCCTGTAACGCATGTTTAGAAGCAATCCTCCACTCCCAGCCTGTAGGCCCTCAAAGCTATAAAAAGTGACTACATTGTCTATCAAAACTGGAAACTCATGTCTGATCATCTTTGTCTATTGAGGTGGTTCGTATCTGTGACTCCTATAATAAGACCTCCCTCGGTCTTTGAAACTCTTATTCAACCCAATCTGCTATAGTAGAACTTGATTAGTAATGCAAAACCAACATTTTTTATTCTATGTAATAATTACAACATCCTGCAGTGATATTATATGTCTTTTTAAAAAAAATATTCCAGAGATATAAAATTTGTATAGGGCGTGGCCCTGTGTGCTCTGCTCGTGAAAACATAATCCCTGACCTTTTATAGGACACGTGGAATACCGTCATCACAGCACCCAGCACCAAGGGAGTGGTCTAGGGACATTTGTGACCTCATTCCCCCCACAGGGCTAGCTTCATTTGATTTGAATCTGTAGCATTGAGGATGGTTAGGATTATTGGCAATTCTAGATGCCTAAGAGATATGATAATTGACTGAAAAAGTTTTTATTATGATGATGTGAAGAAAGATATAGTTCTGCAAAATGAGATGTTTCCTACAAGAGGATACATATTGCCAAAAGAAAAACCCAGTAACGGTGTTGGTAGTGGGGGAGCTGGCACAGGACCAGTGAGGGGCCTGTGTGACCATGTGCAGTCTGTTTAGAACAGGGAATTCATCCCTGGCTCCAACAAATTCAGGGGATAGAATCAAATGACCGAGGTCAAGTGAGTTGATAAAAACCTGGGACATTAAGTATGTTTTCTTTGCTATCGAGAAGAACTTGCTCTCGAAATGTAAGGAATTGAAACGAAAAGAGGGAGGGTAAGTGAAACTTCTCTGTATTGAAAAGAAAATGCTTGGGCCCAGCCAGTGTGTCTAATGGTTGAGCATCAACCTATGACAGGAGGTCATGGTTTGATTCCTGGTCAGGGCACAGGCCTAGGTTTTAGGCTCAATCCCCAGTGTGGGGCATGCAGGAAGAGGCTGATCCGTGATTCTCTCTCATCATTGGTGTTTCTGTCTCCCTCTCCCTCTCCCTTCCTCTCTGAACTCAAATAAAAATATACATTTAAAATTTCTAAAAAGAAAACACAGAATACTCTTATCATTTAGAATATCTATACCAACTACATGACATATTAAAGCATAGTAAATAAACTCTCATCAGTGATTAAGTCTGATCTAGCAACCTTGGGGAGTTACTGTCTTTGACAACACAAGCTTGGGGTTGTTTGGGGGGAGGGGGGATGTGTCACGTGCAAAACTAAAATAAATATTTAAAAGAAAAAAAGAGAATGTGTAGTGATCCATGTGTTAGTACACGAGAGAGGGATTTTTGAGGATAAAATCCCCGCAGGGGAATCTTGCAGTTCAACCTCCCACTAGGGCGGAGGTGAGATACCCCCCTGCCCCACGGCCTTCAAGCCGACAAAGAGCTATTCTCTACCCACATTGGGGCACTTATTTGTACATTTCAGCAGCAGGCTCGGTACCTAGGAACAAATGGCAGAACATTGTGTCACTCCTCTGAACAGAACCTAACAATTTAAACAGCAGGAGCTCGAGTGTTTTATCAACAGCATGCGACTATCTACTCTAAAAAAAAAAAAAAAGGCACGGAAAGAAAAGAAAGAAGTCAACCCTTGAAAACAAAATCCCTCAAGGGATGTAGATGGATGCTCAGTGAGCTATGTGTTTGGAATAGAAAAGGCGTCACAGCATGCAACAAGATGGCAGTCATTCAGAATGGCGGTGACATTACCTTTTGGCCTTTCTGAGCTTCCTAATAGGCCTTCTACTGATTCTGCCTCCTGTGACAGATTCAAGAGAACACTGTTCAGAAAATAGCTGCTTCACTTGGCTTGTGGATTTCACCACCGTCCAGGAGAATCATACTGACTCATCTCAATGTCACCGAGCCATGGGTCCTCGTAAATAGTCCCAGGTCACCAGATGGACACTTTGCTCACTGTAAGCCCTAATGTCACTGCTGAATTCAGTTAGGGTCAATCTCTTTTTTCTTTTTTTTAAAATATATTTTATTGATTTTTACAGAGAGGAAGGGAGAGGGACAGAGAGTTAGAAACATCGATGAGAGAGAAACATAAAGCAGCTGCCTCCTGCACACCCTCCACTGGGCATGTGCCAGCAACCAAGGTATATGCCCTTGACCGGAATCGAACCTGGGACCCTTCAGTCCGCAGGCCGATGCTCTACCTACTGAGCCAAACCAGTTAGGGCTAGGGTCGATCTCTTGACTGTAGAAGTGGGGAAACTCAGGGGCTCTCCAGACTTCCATGGCTACTTGATGTTAAGTGTAGGAAGTGACCACATGCCGGACATGACTTGAATGGGTTTGCAAGGGTTAACTGTGCACATCTCTCCCTAACTCCACTTTCAGGAACAGCATGTTGGTAGATGGAATCAGGCACAGTGGGAGCATTTACACCAGGGAAATCGGCAGACATCACAAACCAGTGTTTTGTTTTGTTGTTTGTTTCCCAGTGAGCCAATTATTAAACATCCACCAGCCCAACACTGGGCTTTCTAACCCCTTGCCGTTGTCTGCCTCCGACCCTGCTTGTGTGTTTTTACATGAAGACCAAAGCTGCTGAACTAATTATCTTATATAATGTTTTATCCTCCTTGCCCTGAACTGGACATAATGTTTCTTTGTACATAATGTTTCTTCAGAAATTATATTCCGTCAAAAGCACTGTTAATGAAATGCAGGTTTATATTCCCACAGTAATTACTGGGCCCTGGTGATGTTTGCAAAGATGGATGCCCATTTCCTCTGTTTCAAACCCTTTGCCGCAAGAAAGCAATTACCCTTATTAAATGCCCAGATACTGTGGCTGTATTTTTAACACCGCTGCATAGCATTAGCCATACTCATGGCTTTCCGTGTGATCTATATACCAATTAAATTTAAAAACCTCGTTTCTTCCTGTTACGCATATTATAGCAAACTCTCTTAATTTAGCAAGCTCTGTCTCTGTGGGGTCAACAAATGCAAACCATATGAAACATAAGGAAACCCGAAAGTTAATTAAAATAATTTATTTTTTTAAATATTCACATTATCGTCTCTATCCTGCCCTAATTTTCATTCTATTATTCCTTGACCTTTATTATTATTATCTTTAATTACTATATCATATCGTTTGGTTGTTTCTAATTAGTCAGAGTAGCAAATGAAATAAACCGGTCAGTCTAGGAGCAGTAAAACTTGTGAGCTACGAAATTTCAACACTTTGAGTTTGTTTGTTTATGCAAGAGTTTCAATAAAATTGTTTTTATGTGAAGTATAATTTTGGTAGATACTCGGTAACACAAGTATCCTCTAAAAACTTGCCTCACTGTAATTAGTTATCACATGTCAGTTAGCACCAGGACCCTTCTTATAACCATTTAATTTCCTTATTAAATGCAGAGATAAACCTGCTGGGTTTTTCCTCTTCAAAGTTTATCCAGAAACTGACTCTCACCATCTCCACAGCTGCAAATCTGGCCCTGTTGTCATCTCCTTACTTAGATCATAGAGTTATTCTTGTCTTAGTCCATTAGGACTGCTGCAGGGAAATACCACAGCCTGGGCAGCTTATGGACAACAGAAATGGATGTATTCCGGTTTTGGGGCCTGAGAAGTCCATGCTGGAGGCGCCAGCATGGCTGGGTTCTGGCAAGGACCCTCTTCCTAGTGTGTCCCTCCCATGGTGGGAGGCTGGGGGTCTCTGTGGGATCCTAATTACAAGGCAGGAATCGCATTCATGAAGGCCCCACCCTCACGACTTAAGCAGCACCCAAAGGCCCCTGCCTCCTAATACTATTATTTTGGGGGTTAGGAATTCACCACATGTTTCTGGAATTTACCACACAAACTTTCAGACCATAGTTGTCTTATAACTAGTTTTCCTGTTTCTATTCTTGCCTCTCCTCTCAATGATTGGTTCTCTACACACCAGCCGGAGCCATCATTTAAAAGGTGTGTGAGATCAGAGGAACTCCGCAATGACTTCCCATCTCACTCAAAGCAGAAGTCCAAGCCCATAGAATGGCTCACACACCCTCTGTGATCTCACCTGCTTCTTCTCTGACCTCATCCCCTTCTTCTCTCTCCATCCCCATCTGCTCCAGCCACCCTGCCCTCCATGTATTTGTTTTGTTTGTTTGTTTTCAAATACTGTAAACAAGCTTGCATCTCCACATCTTCCCATGAGCTATTTCCCTCTGCCTGGAATGGTTCCTTTCTGATATTTGCATAGCTCACTCTCTCACCTCTTTCAACCTTTAGTCTAAACGTCACATTGCTGGTGAATTATTGCTGATTAGCATGTCTAAAAATGCAACCTGCCCTAACCTCTGGCCTTCTGCTCTCTATTTAAGGGTATTTATAACTTATGAAAATTTAACTGTTTATTGTGTTAGTGTTTACTATCTGTCACCAGAAATGATAATAGAATATATATGTATATTCTCTCTATATAATGTGTGTGTATATATATATATATATATATAGCCTTAAATTAATATTTTTGAAAAAAGAAGAAAGAAATGAAGGAGAGTAAACTGAAAAGAGTAAAATGCCAAAAAAAAGTAGTGAACATAGAAATTACTAAATATGTTGATGAATCTATTACAGACTGTAAAAACAATTCTATATAATAAAAGCCCAGCAACCCAAAGCTGGAACGACCAGAATGGCCGGTCAACCAATCGCTATGGTGCACACTGACCACCAGGGGGCAGACGCTCAATGCAGGAGCTGCTACCTGGTGGTCAGTGTGCTCCCACAGCAGGAGCTCCGCTCAACTGACCAGGATGAGTGGCTGATCTCGCTGCAAATCCTGGGCCTACAGGCAGGAACCCACAATCGTCACCTCCTCACCCCAGGCTCCTCCTCCTCGCTCCCTGATATCTCCTCGGGACACCTGCAGGCCATGAAGCACTGCCACCGGGCTCACAGAGCTGACCCTGGAGGCTGGGAGGCGGGTTCGTGGCTGCAGTGGGACTGAGGCCTACTCCGCCGCCTCTCAGTGCTATTGTCCCTGGGCCCGGCCCCCACTGGGTCCCCTGGAGAGGCGAGTGCTCTGGCTTCACGGAAGTTGCCGGACCAGGGAGCAGCCGCTCAGAGGGCGGGTCCACAGCCACTTGGCTGACCAGGATGAGTGGCGCTCCCACAGCCCAGCTATCCCTGCAGGCCACGCCCCCCACTGTGCATGAATCCCGTGCACCGAATCTCTAGTTAATAATGATCATTAACAGGAGGGGATAAGTCTAATAGAGCTGAAAATGATAACAGGAAAATAACAGGAAAAAAATCAGTGTATCATATGTTTAGTCCCTCGGATTATTATGCAATGTAATAAAGATGTTAACTAGCTTTAGATATTCTTAAGACTAGAATGTGGTTTAAACATAAGGGTATCCATAAAGAAGAAAACATATAATTAGGCAAAAAAAAAAAATAACATAAGCAGTAAAAGAAGTTAGCAAATCTGCAGAGATAGTTAGGGATTTTTCCCAATATCTTCCTCAAAAAATGAACATTAGACAAAACAGTAATAATAAGACTGTTGGAAATATCAAAATTAAAATTATCAAGCTCTATCTTACTAATATGTAGACAGCCCTCCTAGAACAAAGAGAGAAAATAAATACTTTCAATCACAAAGGATGTTTATATATAAAAGATTATTTTATACAAACTATTTTCTCTCACCACAATGTAATTAAGGATTAAAGTATGACAGACACACACTACAATACTAAAAACGCACTCCTGAATAACCCACTGCCTAAAAAATTAATTATAACAAAAGTTATGAATTAGAATGGTATGACAAAGCAATGGAGATTAAAATGTGTAAGTGCTTCTAAAGAAGCACATAGAAATGAATATTTAATTAGATGCATACATCAAAAACAAAACTAAATTCAATGACCTAAGTGTTCCAATCTAGAAGTTAGATACAGAACACAGAGAAAGCCTAGAGAATGAGGAGGTTATAATGGTGAGAGCAGAAACTATTTTTTGTAAATAGAAAGAATAGAGATCAACAAAATAAAAAAGCTTGAAAAATAATGAAATAATATGGAAATGCTAACTTGAAAATATATACAGGCCCCTATTTCAAGGAAAAATTATTTTCAATAGCAAAGATGGTGATGAATGAATAAAGAATATGTTATATATGTATATTACACACACACACACACACACAGTGGAATACTACCCAGTCATAAAAAAAGAATAAAATCTTTTCAGTTGCAATAACATGGATGAAAGTTAAAGGTATTACACTAAGTAAAATAATTAGAAAGACAAATACCATATGATTTCACTCATATGTGAAACCTAAAAAACAAACAAAAAATAAAACAAAAAACTCACAGATACAAGAGAACTGACTGGTGGTTACCAAAGCAAATGGGCGATGGGCAAACAGAAGTAAGTGGCTCAACTGTATGGTAATGGATAGTAATTAGACTTTTGGGGGTGATCACTTTGTAGTTATACAAATATCAATTTATAAAGTACACCTGGAACTTATATAATAATAAGTTTAAAATACAGAAAGCTTAGAAGAGGCAAGATTGATCAACAGTATTTAAGAGAGATAATTTTTTTTTAAGTTTTGGAATATTGAAGGGGATCTATATACATAAAAGCCTAACTGACTGCCCCACCAGCTGACCTGCCAACCGGCCGGTAGCTATGACGCACACTGACCACCAGGGGGCACTCAGTGCAGGAGCTGCTGAGCAACAGCAACTTTGCAGAGTGCCTTCTTGCACTCTGGGACCCCTCAGGGGATGTTGGACTGCCAGT
This sequence comes from Myotis brandtii, assembly GCF_000412655.1. Classification (NCBI taxonomy): domain Eukaryota; kingdom Metazoa; phylum Chordata; class Mammalia; order Chiroptera; family Vespertilionidae; genus Myotis; species Myotis brandtii. The sequence continues at coordinate 2,138,603 of NW_005367809.1, read as the reverse complement.
TTTGGCCCTATCCCCACAGGCCAGGCCGAGGGACCCCACCAGTGCATGAATCCGTACACCGAGCCCCTAGTATAACTATAAATAGGTTTAAAGTATCAAAAGAAGGTACTAGAGAAAATTATGCAAATAACATTTAAAATATTAAAAGCGCTATCTTCATGAAGATCATTATTAAAATTGACTCTAGGGTAAACAGAAGACCAGAATAGAAAAAAGGGGTCATGAAAATGGGAGTCAGCGGCAAAATTCTATCAATTACAAAAGGATGAGACCCTGATAGATTCAAATATTACCAACCTTATATGAGCTTATATGTCATGCACCATCAGCACTATCTAATTCTAGAACATTCCCATCACTCAAAGAAACCATGTACCTATTAGTAGACAGTCCTAATTTCCCCCTCTCCCCATCCCCTGACAACCACTACATGGCACCGGTTTTCAAATTATAATTATTAACATAAGTGAGAGCATCCACATACATAGACTTGACAAATCCAATTTGCATCGGAAGGCAAAACAAGTGTTTCCTTCACTGCTCTCTACTTCAGGTTAACTTTAAATGGTAATCAACATAAAAAGTTTTCCATTAAAAAGAATAATCTATTTCTCAAGTAAATTTCTCTCCTGGTAGTAGTATAATTAACATTTTTAATAGACATGCTTTGAATTTCAGTTCTTGAAGTGCCAGTTAAATATAAATTCATAATGCCAACTTGTATCGTGCTGCATTTTTGAGATTGTAGAAATGTACATGCCCTGTTTATCACATGTTATGGAATGGAGCCAACATAATTTAGGTGCCCTGAGTAATTATGACAGTATGCAAGCCTCCTCAAATTGGCTAATGTATAAGCAGCATTCTTACTGCTTCAGCATAACCTGGTGTATTGATGCTGTTAGGTAAGGAATACATTTTAACCTCCTATGGAGTGTCCCAGTCTCCATCTCAACACCAACCTCACCGGGCCTGAGGCAAGCATCACCTCCCCCCAGAAACCTCGCCTGATCTCTCTCACACAGACACCTTCCCTTTTTGGAATCTCTCTTTAGCACTTATTTATTTTAGACATTTCATGGAACATTGTGCTCCAGTTGAATGTATTAACAAAAGGAATGAAAGTGATGGGATAGTTTTATCCTAATGGATCTGACCCATCCAAATGTTTTAGCACTAGCATCCCTGCAGATGCACAACGCTCATACCAGTGATGCTGGCATTACTCCAATATTTTGTTAACTCTTATTACAAACACATAGAGTGGCCTGGCTGGATGGCTCAGTGGTTGAGAGTCGACTTATGAACCGGGAGGTCACGGGTTCAATTCCCAGTCAGGGCACATGCCTGGGTTGCAGGCTTGATCCCTAGTGTGGGATGTGCAGGAGGTGGCCAATCAATGATTCTCTCTCATCATTGATGTTTCTATCTTCCTCTCCTTTTCCATTCCTCTCTGAAATAAATCAAAAACAAACAAAAAACCCCACACAGGGTGTTTCTTTTCCTGTGGTGCACTAACATCTTCTTTGGTGAGGATTCATGTCCCCCCATAAAAGAGGTTTTTTTTTCCTCCTGACCTTTTATTTAATCTCATCTATGTACACTGACAATGGTGCTTACTTCAGTGACTAAAACTATTGTTCGTTCCACAATTTAGGGGGGGAAAGGATTTTCCCCCCAAGAAGAAGTTGGATATATAAAATTTTTCAGAAATGGAACATATCTTTACAAAAATGCCTCAAAATACACTACACAGTGAGCAACTTCTCAGGCATAGGTCTCTCCTTCTAGGAATCCCTAAAATAATTGCAAAAACAAGCCACATAAGACCCATTTGTAAACAATATGCTTTACTCTTTAGTAAATATGTATAAACGTATATATTCTAGTTAATACGATTGACAGTCTCAGGCATTGTTACTGGAAAATAAAATTTAAAGTTAAACATCATCTGGTATGGAATATAGAAAGCTACTTTGTTGAGGCAAAATTTCAAAAACTAAAGATACAGGCTGAAAGTGGAAGTCAAGAAGAATAAAAGATTAAGAAAAAGCTCGCTTGGTATGTCTCCTGCATTGTCCCAGGTTCGATTCCAGTCAAGGCCTTGGTTGCAGGCTCAATCCCTCAGCAGGAGGCAACCAATCAATCTTACATCAATGTTTCTCTCTCTGTTACTTTCCCCCTCCCTTCCACTCTCTCTAAAAATCAATGGAAAAATATCCTCGGGTGAGGATAAAAAGAAAAACAACAATAACCTACAATCATCATGCTACCCATACATATATGCTACATGACTCTTCAAGTAATTGAATGACCCTTTTTATCTCTTCCTAAATTTTAAATCCCTTGAGGTAAAGGAGTATATTTTGTTCATCCACAATTAGTAGCTGCTCAACCATATATTTAATGAAGGAACTTTATGAATGAGTGATTAGACTCATTGATATTAGTTCTTAGCTCCATACTTGGACAATGTAAGTGATACTATAGCCTGGCAGGACAATAGAAAAGCAAAGCATTGAAAATGGATCTTTTAAAAATTGACACAAATAGAGAGCTTTTAATTAGGGTCTCAGAAAAGTGGCAGAGGTTCCCCTTGTCCAAGGGCCAAGGATAGAAACTGAACAACTAGTTGGGACTTTTATTTCTTCAGAGACTCAAGAGAGCTAGGCCTGGAGACCACCGTATCTGAGTTATGGGGTCACAGAGAACATAAGTCACAAGTAACTGAGGAGCGGTTTCTCTGTGTATTAGTTCTGAGTGTGGCAGTTCAGTGAGCCAAACACAGAGCAAAATGATTGGGTGCTACCATGCTTGGGAATCTGGAGATATAGACCAAAGCAGTCCTCTATAAGCTTAAAATCTCCTTGGAAACACATTTCTTTTTTAAAACTCATGCAAAGATAGCAGTGTAGTTCATGTTATACTTCTCTTTACTGTAATGACCATGAATGAGGACAAAGACCTTCCGTTTTCTGCTAGATTGTGGTTGTCACAACTCCCAGCATCTTGCTACGCAACCAATAAATATCTGTTGAGTGAATGCAACGTTGTATAATTATTTTCCAGTTGGCAAATCAATGTACCTCAATATATATTTTTTATATCTCATTGATAATGGCGAATTTGATTGCATTGACTGTCAACTTTGGAAAATTAGCTTGAATTGACATGAGGTGACATCTTCTATACAATTTCCCATTTGTCCCAGGGTTACATTTTGTGAGACTTCATTCTGACCTGGTACAGGAATATATCTGGAACTATCTTTCTCATTTTTATGAACTTCCTTAGTTGTCATGAGGGAAGACTCCCAGAAAGCCCCTGAAGAAATGGGATTGTGCAAAGTGTTTTTTGGGTTTTTTTTGGTTTTTTTTTTAGGGGGGGCGGGGGGGGGGGGAAGGGAGAGAGGGAGTTGTCAATGGAAATTTCAATAAACATGGAAATGCCAAGGGACCGATGGTCAGATGCTGGGCTGAAAATGTTTCCAACCCACCAATAAGGTTCTATATTGCTCTCAGGGAAAAATGGAAACAAAGGTCTTTTTCAGTAAAGAAAGATGACTGTTGATGTTCTTTGCTGTTAATGTTCTCATTTTCATTCCATGCAAATGGACTAAGAATCTTAAATGACCCATGTCTCAACAATTAACTTCTCATCCAAGTCTCAAACATCATTTTCATGGCAGCCATTCTGTGGTAGGCAGTTAAATCATTCAATTTTTGCTTTGCAGTTAATTGATCTTAAGTATTTAGCCTTGACCAAAAAAATGCTATGTAAGTAAACATTGTGATACACTTTTTTCAATAAATTTAACAATGAATTAATTCATGTAGACAGATTCTTACCCTTTTGTATAGTGCCTTTTCCTGCAATGAAGGAAAAATAGATATTAAGACATGAATTTTAAAACTGATAAACATCTTCATTCAATGTACATATCTGTAGAAGGATCCATCAATTATTTTCTATTTGATTACTTACTTGATTGACTAAAAAACATACTGTCTAAAAGATAATATTTTAAAAAGGAATCATTTCAATACTATTTACCGTTTCCCTCCTTAATTACCAAATTGCTACAAAGAGGTTGCCCTGCAATTTCCTTCCTGATGTGTGGTGGGTAATGAGGTGGCTGTAGGTATGTGTTCTGGGCACAGTGTTGTGTCTGTCATCATTTGTCTTCGTATGTGCAGATATCTGTGTAAGTACATTTTTTCCTAGATGTTTAATAAAAATTGCACTTTAGTCAATGAAGTGCCTTCATGTATTTTTTAAATTATTAAGCATGGTATAAATTAACATGTCTTCACAGACGTGTTAATTTTAAACGGTGAGATGCCCAGATGATTTGAGGAAGCTACTTTTTCAACAAATTGTATGAATTTTCATAAACTTTATTCTTTCCATGAACTGTCTTCCTGTACTTTCTATACGTCATTCTTCCCTGCATATCCTTCCCATATATATCAATATGAAGGCTGGTGACCTTAGTCTATTTTGTTTTGGGTGTTCCATCTGGTCCTGGTTCCTTTGCTCTGGTCTTAACAGCATCGGGTCTCCCATACACAAAGCTATCATATTTTTCCAATCATTGCCTACCCATTAAAGTTCCTATACTCCAGACTTTTGAGACAAAATGGAAGTTCACCGAAATGGAAAAGTGATATTCTTACAATGCTGCTTGTGAGTAAATCATGTGATGAGATATTAAAAGAGAATAAAATGTGATGTTTTCTAAATCTTGGAGAAAAATTCACAGCACAGAATATGGTGCAGCTGTGAGCCTTGTTACCCGTCATCAGCATGTCCACATCTCTAACTCTAGGGGCGCTGCAGGAAAGAGGTGCTCTGGGCCAGGGAAGAGGCACCCCCAGGCATTCCTGTCACCTTTAACTAAAGGTAGTCCTCCCGAAGAGAATAAAATGTGATGTTTTCTAAATCTTGGAGAAAAATTCACAGCACAGAATATGGTGCAGCTGTGAGCCTTGTTACCCGTCATCAGCATGTCCACATCTCTAACTCTAGGGGCGCTGCAGGAAAGAGGTGCTCTGGGCCAGGGAAGAGGCACCCCCAGGCATTCCTGTCACCTTTAACTAAAGGTAGTCCTCCACCTCCTCCTCGCCTGGAGAAAGTGGATTCTGTGCCTATTTTAGGTTTCACTTCCCAGCTGGCAACCTGGATACAATTCTGCCATGAGAAATCTTTAAAACTATAGCAAAAAAGGATTTGTCCTCTTCGGGGTAGCTTGCTTTAGCATTTCCCACAGCTGTAGGTGAGAGTAGATAGGAGGATAGAGGAAAAGAATTGGATATTCCCAGGAATTAACTTCTGGAAAAAAATTAGATGGTGTGATAACAGGGAAGGTTTATCCAGATTTCTCTGCAACCCCTAAGTTTGTGTCTCCATCTTTCCTGCTTTTCTACTCCTTCACCCCACCATTCACTTTTATTACCTAAGTGGCTTAAAGCTGTTACCTTGAACCTTTATTGCTGTGGGGCGGAAGCCTTATCCATGAAACAACCATCTGAGAAATGAAGAACAGGACTGTGCTCACCCATGTGAATAAGGCATCTGAAGAGAAGTATCTAAAACTAGCTTGCGTTCTCCAACTTGGCCAATCCGTATCTACTAGGGGTAATTGTCGGTAAAAATCTGGCTCAGGAAGCCACAAATAACTAGAATAAGATTGTGTTGCAGGTTAGGGTCCATGGGAAACACATTCTGAGAGAGACTGTGTGGAGGGGGTGGAAAGGAAGAAAGATCAGGCAGTGGGAAAAGTTGGCATGAAATGCAGCCTCATCCTGGGTCAGAACCAGATGCTACAGAGGCCTGAAGGTGCGATGGTCCCGCATTGTTGTGAGAAAGCCAAGTCTTTCTATTCTCAAAGCAACCAGGCATTGGATGTAAGGTCCACAGAGTCCAAGTGCACTTTCAACACGAGAACAATAAGGAACGCCGGCTCTGTTAGCTCCAGTAATTAAGACAGTGCTATTGCCGCAACAGAAAAATAAACCAATGGCACAGAAGAGATCCAGAAATAGACCCGTGCATATGTAGATGTTTGTTCAGTGTAGCATTGCAGATTAGCAAGGAAAGAATAGAGTTGGGTTGTTTTTTTTTCCAGTTAATGCTGCTAGGTTATTTTGGTATACTAATGGAAAAATTTAATTAAATCTCTACCTTACTCCATCCACAAAAATTAATTCAGATAAATTAGAGAACAAAATGCAAATGACAAAACTATACGGCTTTTAGAAGACAATATAAGTGAATATTTTCATTGCTTTGTGGCAGGGAAGGAACTGTTAAGATCACAATAAGCTAGCTAAGTTTACCACTTTAAAAGTGAGAATTTCTGTTCATCAAAAGAGACCATCTAGAAAAAGAAAAGAAACTGCACATCTGAAGGATATACTTGCATAATATTTAACTGACAAAGGACTGGTATCCAAGATACTATATAAAAGGTGGTGATTATAGAATAGTCCTGGGATATAAGTACAGCATAGGTCAATAATATTGCAATACCTACATATGGTGTCAGATGATTATCAAGGTGATCACATCATAAGTTAAATAAATATCTAATCACGGGGTTGTGTGCCTGAAACTAACATAATATTGCATGTCATTTATAATTTAAAAATTAAAAAATATTTTTAAACAACACAAAAACAAGTATTTGCTGAAAACTCTATTGCAGTTAGAGTATCAGGGGTTCATAGGTGGCTTTTTTAAGTTTAAAATCAGAAAAATAATTTTGATAATTTTTATTTTTTGCCTTCTGGCTGTCTGTGCTGTTATAAAATAAAAGATAAAGTATCAAGTTTGACCAATACAATTAACATAATGCATTCATATTTGAAGACACGCACCCCCCCCCAAAACAGTGAAGTCATCTAAACTATCATCCACCACTTTGATCCATAAATAAGAATACATTCAGATACAGTCATAATATTGTACCATCGTGTGTTTAGTGTTAACTATGAGACTAAGGGAAAGAATCTAATTGAATATAGAATACTTTTCACCACATGCCCTCTCTGGGGCATGACATAGAGACAGTTTTTACTTTGAAGCAACTCAAAGCAAAACAAAACAAAAAGACGGGAAACGTTTAGCGTAATACACTGCAGATTCTTGGCGGCAACAAGAGTCAGTGAACTAGTTTTTCCTGAGTGTTTGATCATGATGCCTATGCAGTGAGCGCACTCCCCTCTCTCTACCTGTAACAGAGCCAAGCTCTCTAGATGGTTAAAGAGAAAAACACAGGCCCAAATAGTGGCGTTCATGCTAGAAGCCCATGACACCCGGCCTAGACTTCATATCTCATCTCATTGCTGTTTCAACATTCCCCAGAAATGTGATCTTAAGCAACTGGTCTGGAATGTTCTGGCCAAGCACCATAAGCCATCTGTCTTGGGGTCCTCTCCATCCCCCAGTAGAAAGAAGAGGCAACGTGAATGATGAAAACCCTTCGGAGATGAGGTGGAACCTCTGAGGTGGGTGGGAGATCGGGAGTCTCTGGAGAGAGTGCCCTGAGGGACTAGGGGAGACAACCCCCACAGCAGCCCCTCTCCCTGTGTCCATCAAGCGGATAAAGAGGTGAATGAGGGAGGAATGTGGAAGAGGAGTCACCCAAAATCGGGATTGGGGCATGAATATAGGACAGTGCTGCAGTCTCTTAGTTCCAGGTGTGCGTTCCCTTTAACGGACAGAACGATTCTGCCTTTGCAACTGAGAGTATATGTCAGCCTTGTGGACGAAAGGGGCCACATGCTGACCTGACAAGCTCAGGGGAGGCATGCACAGTGGTCTTGCAAACTCAGAGACCTAAAGTAACCACAAAGGATGGTCTGAAATTAAACTTTAACTAAAAGCAGTTATGGTGGGCAATTACGTCCTAGGCCAGTATCTTCACTGACAAGGTCAACCTTTACCTTAACTGAGCCTATCTGTCTTTTTGCATCTATGATAACATACCCTTGAAATGTCTGGGTAACTTGTGACTTCCCTTTATCTGGAGCCCCTGGGGCACAACCAAATGTGCTGGGCCCCAGGACAAGATAGCACAAATTCCTTCACTATCATGTTAATTGTTCCTGCACCCACCTAAGCATGTGTCCATCATTTTACTTTTTATCCAATCCCAGGGGTTTCCCTGCTTTGCTTATCCCTCCTCCTTAATCTGTCACCAATGAATTTCATGTAACCCACCTATGTTCCTCCTTTGATTGCAATGTATAAATACGGATGTAACCCCGCCATTCTCCGGAGCACTATCTCAATTCAGTGAGGTTCTGCTTCCTGGCATATGTCGACAGTTTGGCGAAATAAACTCACCAAAAATTCTTTACAGGTTTCAATGTTTTTTTACGTTGTTAACAGCCTCTCCCTCCGTTCCTAATGGCAAGTGCTCCTGCCACATCCATGTCACAGCGCGGCGTGTGCAGTCTCAGCTGTTGTTAACCCGCGCTCACCGTTCTGAACACCAGGATGACTCCTTTCCTCAGAAAATGCAGCCGTGACTTTCACTCCTTCCTGCCGATTCTGAGTTCCCAGCCCACTGCTGGGCGTGACAGATCATGCCCCTGAGCAGTGATGTCATAAGACCCGGCTTCACTGGAGGCTCTGACACACAGTGGTCCAGTGACCCTTAGCTTCACTTTCTTCTCCTGGAAACTAAAACAATGGCAGAACAGCTCCTTCCCTGGCTAGAGCTTTGTGGTGATGAGAGGTCAGATGAGGTCATGTGTGTGAGTGGACTTTAGAGTATAAAGCTATCCACCAACGGAAAGGACTAAAGGGGAATGTAGTGACTGCTCCACATGAACAATTTTAAACATCATTTTTCATTTCATTAATATTTAGAGCGCCTCCCACATGCCTTTGTGAGCCGTGAAAAGGGGCGAGGATATCAGAGGGAACGAGGTGAATAAATTATCTGAAAAGCATCGTGTTTCTTGGCTCAAAGGCCCTGTAGTAATATAGGAATCAAGACAAAAAATAAATAAAAGTAAAATAACAATTTAGAGAAGCATCGGGTTGGATGGTAAGAAACAGGGAGAGATAATGAGAGCTAAATTCAGGGCTTTGGAGAGAAGTCACTGAGTAAGCGCTGGAGACCCAGGCGCTGCAGGCCTTTAATCCCGTAATTAACATTCCCCGGCACATTCACATATTTCCAATGTTTAAAGTCTGTATTTTTCACACAAGGAGTACGTGAATGTATTTTCATTATTCAACAACCCATGGAGCACAGAGTTAAAACGCCACTGTTTCTCACCCGCCTTTCCCAGCAAACTCCAATCCCAAACCCCATTACTCCCCATCGGAGATAACACAGTTAATAGGTTGGCGGTGTGCATCCTAGAATTTTTTGTGCATTACACACACACACACACACACACACACACACACACACACACACAAACTTTAACACCAAGAGTATAATAATGTATGTCCTCTTCTGAACTTGCCACTTTTTACTCATAATAGTATGTCCTAGCCACACGTCTTTGACAATACATGTAATTTACCATTTTCTTTGAAAGCGACACTTCGTAAGTAGGTACATTATTTACTGTCCTTTCAATAGTCACGCTTCTTATTGTCCAGTCTTACAAACCATGCAGTACCGATATGCATTACATATCTGAGGGTGCAGAGAATGCCTGACCTATCGGCAAGGGCGGTTACATGGCATCATCATACTGGACCAGGGAGCTCCCTCTACCTAAAGGAGGTGCAGGAGTGGGCCATGACTAGGGGTCTCCTGGTTGCATTACATACTGCACCCCAGAAGATGCTGGCCCAAGAGAACATCAAAATGGCTGCTTGAACGCACACTTGAAGAACTGTCAGAAGACAGAGTATAATGTTTCTGGATGCAGTATACACACGAGTCAAAGATGTTTATACAAACAGAAGAATTCTGGGAACCAAGTAGTTACCATCAGGGGAATTTTGCTTCCTGTCCCTGCAATCGCTTTGGGTTCTGCAGATTCATTAGGTTATGCACCCACGTCTACCATGGGAAGGGGAGGGGATTCCCCATGCCAACAAGCAATTCTCTGGACACCAACTGGGTGTCCTACAAACCAACTCAACTCTGACACCTATGGACCACAAGGAGATCACATCACATTCCACAGGTTAAGGGTTCAGTCCCACAAGACTGCTCCCTGTCCCCATGTCCGAGGCCAGTTGCAAGCCCAGGTTGTTACCTCTGTCCCTGACTCACCTGCTGGAGACTGGTGATGCCCAGGACCCTTTCCTTGGACTTCAGAAGCCAGTCACAAGTCCAAGTTGCTACCTGTATCTCTGACCAACCAGCTATAAGTCAGAGGTTCCCACCACCCTCTCCTGAGGTTCAATTAATTTGCTGGAGCTGACCACAGAACTCCGAAATCGCGTACTCACTAGATTCTCAAATTCATGTAAAAAGATACAACTCCGAAACAGCCAGAAGGAAGAGGTGCATAGGCTAAGGTATGTGGAAAAGGGCGGGCATGAGTCTTTCGTGACCTTTCTAAGTCCTCCATTCTCCCCTCACCTCCATGTGTTTACAAACCTGTAAACTCTCTGAAACACATTCTTTGGGTTTTCATGGAATCTTCATTACATAGGCTTGACTGAGTAAATCATTAGCTGTTGGAGATTGACTCAAGAAACTTAATGTTGACTACCTATTTTTTTTTCACCTGGCCCCATAGGTATGTGGTAAGCTCACATATATATACACAACTCGAGAACTAACCAAGTTAATTTATCTTATGTAAGTGATTGAACCTTCCCCACTTACCCCAGCCTGCCCTGTAGCCACAGCTCTGTGTTAGAACTCTAAGTCTCTGCCCATTCATAGGTATGCCCAGACCTCCCATTTCCTGTTACTGGGACACTAGGAACTTACACACTATGTCCATGCGAGAGTCCACGGCCAGCGTGGCTTTCGCAGGTTCAAAGACTTGGAGGGAGGGCTGACGCACAAATGATACACAAAATGGAATATTAATTTTTTAATTACGGGGGGAACCAGAGGACAGCCTAACCATAGCGCTCAAGCTCTCTCGTTGCTCCATTCCCAGCTGCTTTTATTAGCTAGGATACACAATTGCCTTTAGGAATGCAAACAGACATATCAATGGTAATATTTAGCAAACAGTAAGATTGTCAGGTCTTGGGGGAGTGTGCTTTAGGCCATTGAGTCAGCAGCAGGTAATAAAATGTAGATATTCACCCTGTGAATATCAAAAGGAGTCCTGGTCAGCCTTCTGCTGGACTCCTCACATTTATATCAATTACCGTTGATCTTGGTCGCCAGCATGTCCAGAACATGAGGAGCCTAGACATAGCCCCCAGGGCTATCTGTCTTACTACCTCTTGCTGCCAAAATGCTCTCCTGCTCTGCTATGATGTTGGAAGTAGCCCCAAAATAAACTCCAGGCTTCTCCCAGGGCCAGGATAGTGAAGGCTACATCCGCAAAGTAAGCCATGAACTGATGTCCTCAGGGAATTCCACACTAATCCTGCATGTTCTGCTGCCCTACAACCTTGTAGGTCAAGTCCCGTCTTGGGTTACGTTAAACCTGGTGTGTGACCTCCTGGTCTTCCTGTTTCTCCTCCCCATCACCTGTTTTCCTGGAAGGGGGACAAGCAGGTGTTTCACTTTCACTTCTTCCCAAGTTGGCATTCATTTTGCTTACTGACCTGTCAGAGTGAAGGTAGATAAAACGCCTTAGCTATCATAGAAGATCTAGAGGTACTATCCCTTTTACACGCAACGTGTAGCATTTTCTATTTCATTTCCAGGCATGTCCTCTCCTCACCACCTCCAGGCAGAATTAATTGCTATCACATCTCCCACAGCACCTCACTCACATTTTTATCTTATCATTTAGCACGCTGTAATTCTAATTAGCTGCCTGTTTGCCGTTCCCACCAGCCGGTGTCCTCCTCAAGGACAGGGAGGGAATCTTATTCATCTCTCTATTGTCCCCAAAGCTACCCCGGGGCCTGACAAGGAGTAGGTGCTCAGTGGGTGTCTGTGCAACAGCTGAGCAAGTTTTCTGAGAGCTGAGGCTTCCATGTGAAGAAATAATGACTGGAAGATGGAGCTGGGAAAGAACGTTGTGATCAGCTTGTGGCGTGTCCAGATTTGGGCCCTTAATCCTCTACCAGGAATCAATTTTATTTCAGAGAATGAATGTTTTTGAAGATTTTCACTGAGTGATGAATATGCTTTAATAGCAAAAAAATATATCTCTAGGGATCTGCTGTATAACATTCTACCAACACCAATACTGTACTCTTAAAAATGTAAGAGGGTAGCCCGGCTGGTGTGGCTCAGTGGTTGAGCATTGAACTATGAACCAGGAGATCATGGTTTGATTCCGGGCAGGGGCACAAGCTGGGGTTGTAGGCTCGATCCCCAGTGTGGTACGTGCAGGAGGCAGCTGATCAATGATTCTTTCTCATCATTGATGTTTATATCTCTCTCCCTCTCTCCCTTCCTCTCTGAAATCAATAAAAAAAATTTTTTTAAATATAAGAGAGTAGATCTTATTTCTCTTATATTAAGTGCTCTTACCACAATTTAAAATAGAAAGAGTTCTAAAAGAGAACACTTAATTTGTAATAAACCCAGCTCTGTGACCTAAAATCAATAAATATACACACGTTGAAATAAAAGACATTATCTAAAGATATTAAAGCACTTTGGTAGCTTAACAGCATATGTTTGGGTAATAATTTAAAACCTATGGAAATATTTTTCTGGACAGAGACTGTGCCTTTATTATTTTTAAATTTATCTTTATTGTTGAAAGTATTGCAGATGTCCCTTTCTCCCTTCCCCATTGAGAGACTGTGCCTTTAAAATGTCAAGGAGTATCAATCTCAGAACCAAAGGAAAACATGCAAAGTCATCTGCCTCCTGCCCCATTAACTTCCACACCCACCTGGATGTCCTCATTCCAAGAAGTTGTTTTTGATAATTGTCTTAATTCAATTAGATTGTTGAATCTATTTATTATAAATTATTTTATGAAATAATTTTCAGATCAGTGGGTTGACAACTTTATCATCATAAAAACAAAGTGGGATATAGCTCAATTATACCACTACATGTAAATTGTAGAGGTCCGCCTGGAAGGCACCTAGGGATTTTCTTATAATGTCAGCTGAACTCAGAGCATAGGCAGCCACGCCCTGGGAACATGCTTCCCCAATAAGGCTGGACATGTTAATCAGGCAGGGGCGGAACTAGATATGTAAATC
>NW_005367809.1:2120054-2125290 GCF_000412655.1 Myotis brandtii | reverse complement strand
GCTTTTGCCGCCTCTCCATCAGAGAGGATGGCGCCCACCTGGCCCCAGCTTAAAATCTATTTCTGCATCTTGGTCTTTCTTTAATTTCTTAATCCCCAGCTCCTCCGCTCAAGAACCTGTCGTTTTTCCCGTGCGGGTCGCGGGAAACAGAAACAGCCCACCACAGTAAATAACATCATATATGTATTTATCATTCAACCATGACATGCCTTTGAAATTACAGATAATTCAACAAGAATTTATAAGGAATACTCAAGTCCACATTGGTATTACTGACATTTGAGCTTACATAAAAAATGGCTGCACAAAAGGAGTATTATATAGATGTGAAATTTTATTAATTAGAATTTTTTTGTAAAAGCATTGACTTGTTTTATGAAACAAATATACCAAAAAGATTACAATAGAAGGTAAAACAAAAAGCTCATTCACCACACAAGAGCCACTGTTGTTAACAAAATTCTTTACATCTCTAGAGTCTACACATATGCACAGACTACACGATAGAAAGGTTGAAAATGTAGAATAAATGGTTTATGTCACATGGGCAATTTTCTTTAATTATAACAACAAAAATATATAAAAATAGAGTTTAATTTAATTGTCGACCTTCAGATGCCTGTTTCTTTACCATACAAGATCATAAATCCTCAAAGCTCTTTCTAAAGAAGAAACATGGTTGTGGAAACCATTAAGAGTTTGGGTCATTCTATTTTGTTTTTATTTACAGTATCTATTGACCCCCTCACTTTGAAAATTAGAAAACATATGCATTTAAATCTTCTCCATGTCCCATTCAACATGATTTTTGAAAATGATCTTATTATGGTCCATGTTTCTAATTCATCATCAGTCACTACAACACTTCTGTTCCATCCCTAGGTCATTTATCTGGACTTGTCATTTTTAAATCTTTACTGCACTGACAATAAATTTACTTTGTTCTTATTTGCTTGTTTTTTATTTCTTTCAAAGTTGTCCATGTTTGACGATGTGATCTTCCACTTAAAGGACTGTGTTCCTTTACTACAGATTTGAGTTGTGTTTCTGCTCCGTTTGTTCTTTCCTTGGTGAAGTAAGTTAAGTCTATATTAACTATAATTTGACTTTCTCTAAATCGATCTTTCTCCCTAAATCTCTTTTATATCTTTCTTATTTTCCATTTGTGGTTTTATGTGCTTTCCTCAAGCATGTCCACAGTTTTCCTAAGGGTCATTTTCATCAGGTTTATTCTTCTATTTTGATTGTTGTTCCTAATTTGACTTTCATTTTAGTAATGCATCTACCTGTCTCTTTCAATTTCTTTGATTTTCATCTCTTTCTGGGCTTTTAATCTCCATTTTAACCTTTGAGGTTCTTCTCTAAAGACTAACATTGACGATAATGTCGCTGAGGATATGGGAGCCATGTAACTGAATTATTTCCCGATTGCTTTGAATACTTCCTCCTATGATGCAATCCCACATACTGTTAATGTGCGTTGCCTTCTCTTCCTTTGCTTGCCTGTTTATTTACTGTATTAGCATATTCGTCAAGTGCTGGCTCCTTTATTATTATTCATCTTTGAATGAACTAAACTCTTTCATGAAATATATGAAGAGGAGAAATAATAGGGCAAACTGGAAGATTTGGTATCTTGTTTCAGGGTATTTTTGTTTGTTGTTGTTTTTTGCCCCAGGGTTTTCTCCCCAATTCTTTCCTCCTTGAAACAACTCTCAGTCTTGGCCTGCAACTTCTAGGGACAGAGCTTTGGACTTGAATTTGTGTCAGCTCTTGTATTTCTATTTACTTGGCCCTAAATTTTTATCAATTGGAGGTGAGCTTAATAGATCGTGGTCTAGAGTTGAGTCTGCTTGCTTATTTCATTGACTATATAACCTCCCCTTTCTTGTATTTTGCTTTCTGTTTTTGTTTATTGGTTGGCTTTGACCTAAACTTCGTGGATTTTTGAGGACAGGAATTGACTAAAATTGTGTTTATTAGTGAATCTTTATATTCAGTTGTAAATCTAAAATATATGCCATAGCCAGTTTGGCTCAGTGCATAGAGTGTCAGCCTGTGGACTGAAAGGTCCTGGGTTTGATTCTGATCAAGGGCATGTACCTTGGTTGCAGGCTCCTCCCCAACTGGAGCCCTGGTCAGGGCGCGTGCAGGAGGCAACCAATTGATGTGTTTCTCTCACATCGATATTTCTCTCTGTCTCCCCCTCTCTCTTACATTCTCTCTACAAATTAATGGAAAAATATCCTCAGGTGAAGATCAAAAAAGAGTATCTAACTAAGTATGGCTACACAGAGCCATTTTGAAGATGAGCCATTTGATGACATTTTGACAAAAATGAGTAATGGAACAAAACACTATTTTCCCAAAAAGTATAATCAGATGTGAATCCCTCAAAAACCCTCTGAAATAGCAGGACACATGTCAGGATTTCTTCTGGCAGGTGTTTGACCGAGCACATATCTCCATAGGAGAGACACTGAACTTCTCATTTATTTTGTTTGTTACACACACATTTCCTAAGAAACACAGGAAACAAATTTAATATCCTCATACTAATTACTAGAAATAAATTATCCTTCGAGCACATATGTAAGTCTTCAAGTGCTGAAAACTGATTTGATAAAAACAAAGTTTAGGGTAGCAATAAATTCTCAATATATAGTTTGTCTAGAATTTCAACAAAAGCAAAATTGTATTTTCTTGTTAGGTAGTTTCTCTATTTATCCCTGAAGAGAAAATAGAATAAATTACACCGCTCGTTTGAAGCAATCATGGATCTCGAAATATTTTAGTTTCCCAAGTTGCACATCACTCTGCCTCATTTTATTTGCAAGTATAAATTTGGAAATCTTAGCACACACGGAGATATCCCTGTGCAATCTCAAGTCCTATTAAGGCCCCTTTAATGGGAGGAGTTGAACTCTCTGAGGCATCAACTTTATCAAGAACTAGAGGCCCGATGCACAAAATTCGTGCAAGAGTAGGCCTTCCTTTCCCCAGCTGCCAGCACTGACTTCCCTCTGGCACCTAGGACCCGGGTTTCCCTCTGGCCACTGGCAGGCACCCGGGACCCGGACTTTCCTCACAGCTCTGCTTCGTCCGGAAGGTCGTCTGGAAGGATGTCTGGTCTAATTAGCATATTATGCTTTTATTATTATAGATATCCTGCCTTCCCCACTGGGCAGCTCCTGCTGTGGAGGGCTGATTCTAGAAGCAAGTTATCCAAGCCTAATACGTGGCCTACACTTGTTTTTCTCCCAAACTAACACACACACACACACACACACACACACACACACACACACACCGGGACAACAACAGAGGACGGTCAGGAAGTGTTCCACGGCCAAGCCTCTGAACTCAATGGGAAGGAAACAGTGACTATTGTATTTATTTGTTATCAAAGATAAAGGATGGGCTACATGAATCCTTTGGTGTGATCTTGTCCCTTCCTCACACTCAGGTATATTTCTATATGTGAAAAGAGATTATGTATTGCACATAAAGGGGAAGTCAACTGCGATACCTATCTATTTGCCTCCCTCCGCCCCAAAGGCAACGCTCATGGATTTACTGAGTATATTTCTCTTGTCACTGTATGTAAAAATGCACAATATACTCATTGAAAATAAATAGACTAGTAATATGTTAACATATGGTATACTTGGTTTTGCTTTTTAAGTTTACATATGTTATCTATTTGCTCATGGCTGTTTTCAGTCATCATTAGGTTTTGAGTTGAATCCACATTGGTATTCATCTATTTCATTTTTAATTACATAAATATACAATTTTAACCCATTCCTTAATGAAAAATACTTTCTAATGCTTAAACTATTACAGAGATTCAACAGATTTATTTTTAATCTATCCAACTTGAAAGGAATTCCAGGAATTTAAGATATTTTCACATCTATCTCTCCTACATGATTTCTCAAGTTATTCCAGTTTGATTATCTGATTCCTATTTAATGTCCCCAAATTAGCTCTTTTTAAAAGTTGCAAATATGTGTTTAACCTTAACAATTCAACACATTGATCAATGTATTTGTCAGCATTGCTTTTTGCCTCTCATTCAACTTCCTGAGTTCTGCTTTCTTTTGATTGAATATATCTTTAAATATTTTATTTGAAAATTCAATGAGTTATAAATTCTTAGTTCTCATCTATCTATAAAAGTCTTTATTACCTCCTTGCTCTTTCTAATTATTTGAGTATAAATATGGTTCCACAAGTTTTGTTTTGTTTTGTTCAGATTTTTGGAAGTACCACTCCATTAGTTAGAGCAGCAGACACAGACAAGAGTCTGTGAAAAGTCTGTGTTCCTTTGAAGGTAACTTTACATATATCTACCCTCCCAATAAAAAGCTTTTCAAAATCTAAATTGGTCTTTTGCAAACTGCAATTTCATTATGAAATTGTTTCTGGAATGAATTTGTTTTTGTTTGTTTTGGTTTTAAATATATTTTTATTGATTTCAGAGAGAAAGGGAGAGAAAGAAACATCAATGATGAGAGAGAATCATTGATTGGCTGCCTCCTGCATGCCTCCTACTGGGGATTGAGCCTGCACCCCGGGCATGTGCCCTGACTGGAGATTGAACAGTGACCTCCTGGCTCATAGGCCGATGCTCAACCCTGAACCATGCCAGCCAGGCACGGAATGAATTTGTGTTTACTTACCCCATTCTTTTTCCTATTGTAACTGCATATAAAGCCCTTCCCATTTTCTCTATCCTCTCCTCCTGGAATTTCTATTATCATTAATTCTGCTCTTCTCTTTCAGTTGTCCATAATGCAATCTTCTGTTTCATATTTTCTATAGGCAACTCTTTGCACTGATTTGGAGTGATTTCCTTGGATCTGTACAAGAATGCATTAATTCTTCTTCAGCTGACTTTAATCTTATATTTAACTTATTCATTGAGGTTTTTACATGAAGGATTACATTTTTCATTTCCTTAACATCTATGTAGTTCCTTTGCAGCCCTTTCCCCCAAAATAATGTAGTCTATCCTCATTTTTATTTCTTTTGTGCCCTTGATTTATATTAATGTGTATCTGATATCTCTTTTAATGGTGGTGTGTTTTCTCACAAGGTTTATTTTACTACTGGAGGCCCGGTGCACGAAATTTGTGTGTGGGTTTGGTCCCTAGGCCTGGCTTGGGATCAGGGCCATCTTCCCTGGCTGCCCGCAGCTGGCCCCGCCCCCTGCCACCACCACCCCTCCCCA
>NW_005367809.1:2106567-2119771 GCF_000412655.1 Myotis brandtii | reverse complement strand
CCCGGTTCCCCATTCACCATCAGGCAATTGGAGCCTGCAGGCCTGGGAAAGGGACCGAGAAGTGGTCAGTGTGCCTCACAGTGACTAGTTGAGTGGTCATTCTGATCTTTCTGCCCTTAGGGTCAATTTGCATATTACCCTTTTATTATATAGGATAAACTCATCTTCAGCAAGGGTTGCTCTTGTAGGACTCCTACATGCCCTGGACTGTGGGGTATCCCTGCAGCCTGGTTCTGGGGCTATCCCTGCTTGGGAACTCACAGGAATCAAGGGCTCCAGCTTGAATATCCAAATACTCCACAAATAAATACTCCATAAATTCAGGCCCAGCCCTTATCTCCCACAGGTAGCTCTTCTGTCCACCCTTGACATCTGCAGTTGACAAGCTTTCTTGTTGCTTTCCTGGCCTCAGTGAAGGTCAAGCTTTCTTTGTCCTTATTTCACATGTAACCTGATCACTCATGACTCTCAGTTTTAAAAAGGAAGTTTAATTCTAGGTCCCCCATTTGTACGGCACCTGAAGCTGAGACTTTTCTGCTTCAGCAAAACAGCACCGAAACACACACACATGCACATGTGCACACACGCACACCCCTCAGAAAGGAATTCACTTATTAAATCCATGAAAAGATATCCATGAACATAACACATTCAAATTCTGCTGACCTTGAGCTCTCTTTAGGTTCTGAGGATTTCTGCCTCCTCTTTCTTCTTT
This sequence comes from Myotis brandtii, assembly GCF_000412655.1. Lineage (NCBI taxonomy): Eukaryota > Metazoa > Chordata > Mammalia > Chiroptera > Vespertilionidae > Myotis > Myotis brandtii. The sequence goes on along the minus strand of NW_005367809.1, from coordinate 2,119,056 downwards.
TTCCTTCTTCTGCTTCCTTCCTCTATTTTCCCTCGTCCTTCCTCTTCTTTCTCTTTTATCCTCCTTCTCCCTTCTTTTATGTTTTCAAGCCCAGGCCTGTATTTTACTTTTTGTATGTGTTTACATTTTATTCAAATACATTTGAGGAGGTAAGTGGTTTCCCACACCAGTTTAGCCTAATATATTGAGTGGAAGAACGGTCTCAGTTTCTCTTTATATTCATGAGTATATAAGCTAGGGATTTCCATAGTTGACTGCTCTTGGTTAGAAGGAAAATATTTTCACTTAAAAGTGCATTCTCATCCTTTAGCTATTTTAGCATTTAGGTCTGCGACTACTGAGAACCAATCCTGTGACTCTGTGAAGAATCGCAATGCCTTAAGTACATCCGGTACAGTTTTATTACCTCATAACACCTTCAACATCAAAAGGTTTTATTAAATAGATAAATAAATATATAGGTAAACATTTCATTTTCTTTCTAAACATTAAGGCCTGAAACTGATTTCTTGGAAATTCAGTTTCTCATTTACGGAAGGATAAGGTTTGAACTCTTTTATTTGCCAGTTCCCTGTTTTTCTCTCTTCCACCCACTAAAATGCCTCAGTATTTTTTGGGCATTGATATTTTCCAATTCTTACACATTTGTAATAGAACTTGGCTTGTACACTCTAATTCCTGGTGTCTAAATTCTTTTGTCAAAAGACTCTCAATGTGATACATTTGGCTATATTAAATATATCCCCCCATTCCATACTGCGTAAGAAGGAAGGAAGGACAAATGAAGACACAGAGCCTCCTAACTTTGACTGAATCGACCCACCAAAGTAGATAAGAATTGAGTGCAATAAAAAAATAAGACATGTCAGAACATTTTGTTTGTTTTCATTTTAACCTAGTGGTAAATGAATAACAGGTTGCTCAGAGGGTCATATACTTTATTTCTAAAAATATTTTTATTCTGCCTTTTATATAACTGATTCCATTTATTTATTCAACCAATAATAATAACAATCCCCAGCATTTTCTCTTCTATATAAGGCTATTAAAATGGAATTCACTCTTTCTTTTTACCAAAAAATAGTAATAGTTTACAACTAAGGCGCATACATTTTTTCAGCCATTTTTAATGGCATATCTCAGAGCCAGATATTCTGGGGCCCAGAGAGGTACAGACTGTGTAAGAACATTTGCTGATTATTAGTTGAAGAGCAGTGTTACAATTTAACCAGTGGCCAATCAGAAATCCAAATCAAGCTTGCAGAGGACTCATGAAAGGTAGGCATGCTTGAGTTCCTGTCATAGAGATACCTCACTTTAATCAATATATTGATTTTTTAATTTAAAAAAATCACATGTCAATTGAACATTGAACAGTTAGACATTCAAGTGCAAGTTTTCATGGACCTGAACTACCAACGCAGATAAACTCTCTCTGCCTTTCTGATTGATTTGCTTTTGGCAACGACTCAACTAAAAGTTTGGCCTTTGCTGCTTTCTGCCTCTTTGTCAAATAACAAAGATTTCAGGGCTCCAGGAAGATTATGACCGAAGAGTATGTTTTAAAATGTTTTGTAAAGGGAATAATTATTCTGCAAAAATATAAGAAACTCCTCTGGAAAATATCAGGTGAAGATAGTGGAAAGAATCTTCTACGGGCAAGTTTTTTCATAATTATCTCATTTAATCTCCCATAACCTCCTAATGCTAGGAATTCTTGTTCCCATTTAACAAATTAGGAGTAGGAGGGACAGAGATATCCTTATCTCTGGAGATCCCAAGTCCATCCATTTCCTTCTCTACAACAGGTCTGAACTTGGACCCCATATCTGGAAGCTTTTAGAATTTCAGGAAGAGCTTTCTGAAAATACCCAGGTACATTACCTCATTCAATCTATAAAAATGGAATAACTCAGATACTTGTGGATTAAGACATAATGTCCCCAAATTGATAAAAATTAAGTTATGTGCATTTTTACTTACCATGATAATTATTATTCAGAATTCTAGTATATTTTGCTTTAAAATTAGTTATTTTCATCATTTTAATTAGTGAAGGAAGGGATGACTCTTCGCTAGCGCTGAATTATGGAAACTCCAATTCACTATTGGTTTTCTGCTCAGTGTAGCTAAGCCCTGAGCCCTGCAATCGCCTAGTCAAGCTGCTTTTTAAAAAAATATATATTTTATTGATTTTTTACAGAGAGAAAGGGAGAGGGATAGAGAGCCAAAAAACATCGATGAGAGAGAAACATCAATCAGCTGCCTCCTACACACCCACCACTGGGGATGTGCCTGCAACCAAGGTACATGCCCTTGACCGGAATCGAACCTGGGACCCTTCAGTCCATAGGCTGACACTCCATCCACTGAGCCAGACTGGCTAAGGCCCAGCTGCTTTTTAATCACTAATTAACTGCACTAAATGAGATACCAAGTGGCATGGTCCCCAATGGCTCTGAACCTTCTCCTTATCCCAACCCCAAGCCTTCAAATTGGAAGGAATTCCTGGTCTGGGCAAAAGTTATCTGCACCGGCATCCAGGAGTTTTTCTATTTCCTCAGTACAGAGAGTCATAACTAGTTCTCATGATTTGCCCACAGGTTTGATCAACTGAAATAAGCAACAATTTTTTAATATTTCTGTTATCTAATTGTGCCCCTGGTGAGTTTAGGGATCCAAATCAAGCTTCCTTCTATTTTTTATATTCCAAATGGGACTCCAGTGATGATGTGTATGGGTATGGATAAAGCAAGGGAGGGAGGGTCACGGGGGCCTAGGATTTAAATCTCCAAATAACCTTCCAGGGTCATTTAAGATTTTGTGAGTGACATGCACAAAGTTGGGCTTGTTTTGTTTTGTTTTGTTTTGCAATGTGTAAAAGGGAAAAGAAAGAAGGTATAATGTAATCTTAGAGGTAATTTAGACAATACTACAATCCTAGACAAAGGTAGAAATGGAGAAAATAGAGGGAATAATTTGATCATGGAGGTGTTAATGGGAATGACCAACTAACCCTGGCGACTGAATGTGTGAGCAGGGGATGAGGGAAGAGCAAGGATACTCTGGAGTTTCAACCTTGGGGGCTAAAGAGTAAAATATCATGGATAAGAGAGGAAACTGGAGGGGAAAGTCCACTGGGGTACAGGGAGGAGTGAACAGCGAATTGTGTCTCAATATCTAGAGCAGTGGTTCTCAACCTTCCTAATGCCGCGACCCTGTAATACAGTTCCTCATGTTGTGGTGACCCCCAACCATAAAATTATTTTCGTGGCTACTTCATAACTGTCATTTTGCTACTGTTACGAATCGTAATGTAAATATCTGATATGCAGGATGTCTTTTCATTGTTACAAATTGAACATAATCAAAGCATAGTGATTAATCACAAAACAATATGTAATTATATATGTGTTTTCCGATGGTCTTAGGCGACCCCTGTGAAAGGGTCGTTCGACCCCCAAAGGGGTCGCGAACCACAGGTTGAGAACCGCTGATCTATAGGGAGACAGAGCTTGAGTTTAGGAGGCGATTACAGTGGAGAGAGAAGTGATGGTCACTGAATTCCTGAGGGGAGTCCCCTGAGCTGCTCACGATGAGCGAGGACCAGAGGACTGAGAGAGGAGTCTTGGAGGAGGAAGGAGAACCATCCGAGGGCTTCATAAACAAGAAGGAGCCAGAGGAGTAGATGAAGCAGGAGGTGCAGTATCATGAGTCAGGAGTGGGGAGAATTTCACAAAGGAATACATCATGGGAGGAATTAGATATTGTAGAAGCTTAGCAAATGTTTCCCAGGAGGTTGTCTTTGAGCTTAAAATTTAAAGATTTTGATCAGAGTTGCAAGTGTTATGATGATCCAAATAATCATACAAGTAAGTAGATGGTAGGATGGTTTCTCAACATCCATTAATTCAACATTTTTTAAAATGGGAGAGTGGACAGACCATACATTTTAGTAAGACAGCCTTGGAGAAATACAAGGACTTCAGCTAATGAAAAATATGCAAATTCACCTCATTATGTTTTAGTGTTAAGTGAATGCACTGAGTAATGTTTCATAAATGTACTCTGCAAATTTGGAAAGGGTTTACAATTTTTTCCTAATGGTAATATAGAAAAATTAATTGTTCGTTGTAATACCTAAGTCTCTAAAGACAATGATTAGCATCCCCATATAGTTTTTTTTTAAATTATTGAGGCCTAAATAATTATTTTGTGCACTTCTAAATTGTAAAATGGAATTCATTTATGTAAATAATCTATGCAATTTTAAACAATATTCCCAGTAATATTGGCAGAATATATGGGTATCGCTTTAGGTAGAATGATCTGTTATCCCATCTTAATCCAAAGTTATACTGTGTTTCTCAACATAAACTACTCAGTGCACATCCAATAACATTACAATTATTAATAGCATCTAACTGAAGACAAGGCTGAGGGACCCTCATCCCAGAAGCTTTCCCTAAGCCCCAAACTTACTCAAACAAGCAAGTTTGATTTGCTTCTCTTCTTTCTCTTTCTAAACCTTCAGCCTCCGTCCCTAAAGAATGGAGAAACATTACCCTCACTGCAAAATAGATTATAATTTTATGTTGTTGTGAAAAATTGGACAGCATTAAGCCCGTGGACACAGGAAGTCCTTCACATTTAAAAATTGGACTACAGTTTGTTTTCATATAAACTCTCAATGAAATGCAACGGAGCCAGTGGGGACTGAGACGCATCCAGCTTGACTTACCCCAGGTTGTTCACTGGGCTGGGAGCGGCAGAAATACCTGCCCACACCATTTACAAGGCAATCCTGATGAAAGGCAATCAATCTGACACAAAACTCTTATGATTACATCATGTTTGGCTACTGTTGTGTTTAAACATGATTTCCACCCAAATACGTAAGGCAGTAGGCTATTTTCATATTTGAGAAGATGTCTGTCTAGTAAAGTCTACTTTGGCAAGATTTATAACAACCACAAACTTTCTGTCATCCCAGCGTAAGTAAGGAGTAGCTATATTTTTCCTTTTTTGATTGGATGCACTAAAAGTTCTTTGCTGAATTTTACAACAGGGAATTTTAAGTTTCCATTTATATGCTACACACAAAAGGTAGTTGTAATGTCTGGCGTGTGATAAAGAACAGATCTAAACCATTTTGAAATGGAAAAATCAAGGTGTCCCCAAAAGGCAACTAGAAATAATTAATGCCATTTCTAAAACATAATTCTATTTTATTTTACATCAAATCTGTAGTATAAGGGAATATTTGAGGAAGGAATTTATTTAAATATTTTGTCCTCAGCTCTGTGAGCGACACCTTGCATTTGCCCTAAAATTTTTAGGAAGTTGGAGTCAGTACCATAAAGATTATGTATTATTTAATTATACAAAAAACACAATTCATAAAATATTCTGCCTCTTAGAAAGAACTCCAGGTGTTTTACAAGGAACAATATAGTGAGAGTACCAGCAATATACACAAGTGCAGAAGCAATTAAAACCTGCAATAAAAATCAAACATAAAATCAGTGTACCATGCCAAAGGCCTTTGAAATAAAAGAGTATTAAACCTAAAGAACGTAAGAGGAGGCTAATTCAGTAGTTGTCCTCAATTGAAAAGGGAGGACATTCCATAGCCTTAGGCTGGCAGGCAGAAATTCTTGAGCCCGAGCTTTTAAGTTTCAGATTGAAATGTATCTTGCCCTAAAAGTTCCCCAGTTCTTTACTATTTCTCTTTTTGTCAAGATGCTCTGCTTGGAGAGGTGTCACCAAAGGGATCTTAAGGATGAGGGTCAATTGAACAGATACAAGTATATGTGTGTGGTTTTTATTTTTTTCTATGACCACGTTGGCTTTTTAACTTCATGGAGAACACATACAATTTTACAAAACTATTCACTATTTGCACTTCTACTTCAGTCAGGGTCCTTGAGAATGTTAAATCTGGGCACTTGTGGATGAAATGAGAAATAGAAGGTAGTTTTACGCAAACTAAAACGGCCTCTTTGCAGGAAAAACAAAGGCAAGTAAAAACCTTTTCAATATGTATGACTTTCTTAGAGAGTAGGAAATGCATTCATTTGTCAAGAATAGACTAAAAGAAAAGCTAAATAAAATTGTTGCCAAATTTTTAAAATACTGCTTTAAAACAGAGGAGACGGAGCTCCTAGTTTTTCATCTTTATAAAAATAGCTTCTGGATATGATGGCCAAACCCTACTCTAGGCCTCTGATCTCAGCATGAATTCCCTGGATGAGGCATACAATTCTTATTCCTCTACAATAATGAACTCCAAACCATCATGATTCAATGTGATCTGGCATATGGTGGGGATATGAAAAATGGAAGACAGACACTTTTACCACCAACAGCATACATTCAAGTGAATTTCAAGCAGACATTTGCTGAATATATTTTCAGTTTTTCTAGTGTCAGTGTGTTTGAAGAAAAAACTTCACACCTCTTTTCCACCTAATCAGAAGAGGCTTTGTGAAATTCACAAGGATGGAAGAGAGAGAAAAAATTTCACAGATTCCAAAAAAGTTTTCTTTTTCTTCTCCCTTTGCATTAAGAGAGCTGTTAAAAAGGATAAAAATGAGAAGCTAGGAAGGAAAAAGGAGGCAAACCAGTTTCCCTGACAAAGAAATTTAAGGTCAGAAAACAACGCTTGCTAACTTCTCCCCATCTGTCTCTATGTCCACACCTGAGTTTTTGGACAATCGCCCAATACTGAAAGCTTCTGCCAACCACTGTCAATAGCAGGTACTTAACCCGACAAGGAGCAGAGCACCTGTATTCTGTGCCAGCACCAAAGGGGATGTGTAAGCTAAAGAAAACATGGTTTAATATGTTTTATCAATATAAGTGTATATAGATGACATAGACATAGATGTAGGTGATATAGATATAGATGTAGATGATAGAGATATAGATGATAGAGATAGATTATATAGATATAGATATAATCTGAACCATTCTCTATCTTTGTCTTGTTTCTAGAGGTAGAATAAATATTTGATACCGATATCATCAAAGAGATTCTTGTCCCTTATACAATCTTGGATCCTAAAGCTGGCAAGAGGCTTATTTAGCTTTAAAACAACGTATATACATTTTGAAGAGACAGATAGAACTTAGAAAGTTTCTAAAGTAAATGCTTTAAGAAAAGGGACAGGAAGTCTCTTCTCTTATTTTCAACACGGATAATTAAACCTCTTATTTGTATTTTTAATTGTTCTTACAAGAATACTGAAGACAAAGAACAATTAAAAATATACATTTTTTGTTTTGCTGATAATATATCTCCCAGGCAAGGAAAACAAAACAAAAAAAATAAGCAAATGGGAATACATAACTAAAATTTTTTTGCACAGCAAAGGAAACCATCAACAAAATGAAAAAGACAACCTACTAAATGGGAGAAGACATCCACCAATGATATAACTGATAAGGGGTTAATATCCAAAATTTACAAATAGCCCATACTACTCAACACCAATAATAACAGTAATAATAACCCAAACTATTAAATTAAGAAATGGGCAGAGGACCTCAATAGATACTTCTCCAAAGAGGACATACAGATGGCCAACAGACATATGAAAAAACGCTCAATATTACTAATAATCAGAGAGATGCAAATTAAAACCATATATTAAAAAGAAATCACACCCTGGCAGGTTTGGCTCATTGGATAGAGCGTTGGCCTCTTGGACCAAAGGGTCCCGGGTTCGATTCTGGTCAGGGGCAGGTGCCTTGATTGCAGGCTCCTCCCCTCCTGGGCTCAGGTCAGGGTGCGTGCAGGAGGCAAACCAATCGATGTGTTTCTCTCAAATCGATGTTTCTCTCTGTCTTTCCCTCTCTCTTCCACTCCTTCTAAAAGATCAACGGGAAAATGTCCTCAGGCGAGGGTGAACAAAAAACAGAAGAGAAAGAAATCCCAATGTTACAGTTGAGTAGCTATTCTAGAAAGCAATTTTTCTTTGTTAGAGCAAAAAGGCAGAGGGATCAGAAAAGATTGCCTTCAAGACGAAAGTGATATGACTGGGATTACTAGTACATAAACTCCATGGGTAAGAAAGTTACGGATGTTAACGGTAACATGAGGAATACACCAGGCTATATTTGACCAAGGAAACAAGAAAGACAACTAGAAATTTAATGGAAAACAAAAGTTGTACATTAAACTCATGGTTCAACTATGAACCAAAGTAAAATACGGTGTAAGTTTGATGGGGTTTAAGAAAAAGGGTAAACTTTATCACGACACCTGGAAGCATCTCCCAGCAAAGTGGATTTAGTGGCACAAGAAGACAGTCTGTCGCAATGTACAGTAATACCACGCGGACAGGAGCAGGGCTTAGGACAGAGTTTGAAAGATGAGTGGAAATTCCAAATATCTCACTCTGTAATGTTGAGATTCCAGAGATACTCTGCTATGTATTGGCTTAAAAATTGAGGGTTAATTATTCTAGTAATGAAGCAAAAATTAAAATTAGTAATTGACAAATTGTGGGAGAAGAGGAAAGGAAAAGAGAGAATAATGTATTTCTTCTGTCATAGAGGAAAGATAGATTTTATCCAAATCGTTGAATAAAGCAATAGCTGTATGAGAATAGAACGTAGTGCTGTGAGGGTAACTGCCGGAAGGATGAATAGAAGAGTTAAAAGACTTACGGCCCAGCCAGTGTGGCTAGCTGGTTGAGCATCGACCCTATGCACCAAGAGGTCCCCAGTTCGATTCCTGGTCAGGGCACATGCCTGGGTTGCAGGCTCGATCCCATGGGTGCATGCAGAAGGCAGCTGATGAATGATCAACCTCCAATTTTCTCTCTCTCCCTCTCCCACTTCCCCTCTCTCTAAAATCAATAAATATATACAAATATATTTAAAAAGAAACAACTTATGTGATACACAACCTCGGAGTTGAAAGAGAAGAAAAGAGAAGAGGAGAGGAGAGGAGAGAAGGGAAGGGGAGGGAAGGGAAGGGAAGGGAAGGGAAGAGAAGAGAAGAGAAGAGAAGAGAAGAGAAGAGAAGAGAAGAGAAGAGGGAATTTCACTTTTACTTCATGTTACTTATTGTTTAAATTTATTTTAAATACATGTAATATTTCATAAGACAATTTTAAAAGTAACAGTAAAGGTATCTGTATTCTATTATCTCAATTCCTCATATAAATCTCTCATTTAGTTCAAGCGATGCCCTTAGTCTCACAGATGGTCATAACCTAGAACCCTCTCTGTGGACTCACTTCTCCTGCTGTGTGTAAAACTGTACTTGATTTTATTATCCAGTATGATATCCACTCTCCCGAGACCTTTGAGATATATTTCTGCTTGAGTGCAGTGTCATAAAAATATCTTTGTCTCTGCAGACAAATTGTGTCTTTTCTTCTGTCAGAAAATAAAGATTGTGAGGCCTTTCGCTGCCAGAAAACTTAAAAACTAAAGGCATCGCTCATTATCAGCTCGCCTGCGTGAATGAGGTCGGTATCAGTGCAGCCAGGTCCCTCAATTTTTAGATCATCTTTATTCTGCTTTGATTCCTATTGACAAACTAGGTATTTTGAAAGGTTCCTCAACTACTTGAATTTGTACAAGATTTTCTTTTTAAAGAAATATTTTTATTGATTTCAGAGAGGAGGGGAGAGGGAGAGAGATAGAAACATCAATGCTGAAAGAGAATCATTGATTGCCTGCCTCCTGCACATCCCACACTGGGGATGGAGCCCGCAACCCTGGCATGTGCCCTGACAAGGAATCAAACCATGGCCTCCTGGTTCATATGTCGATGTTCAACCACTAGGCCACACCGGCCAGGCTGTACAAAATTTTCTGATGCTAAAGCTCTACTTACTGGCACAGGTTTGCTCCAAGAATAGTTATGCCCACATTTTCCCTAATACATTTTAAGTCCTTTGATCATACCAATTACACATATGATATCCCCAAATCTCTGGCAGAGAGCTGTGTCTATCGCAGGTGCCCAAGAAACGTTGCCATGTTGAACTGACTTAATCACGGTTACCACAGTTTCAAAATTTATGGTCAAACAGTAAAAAGACGTTTCCCAAGTTCCACATAAACAAAAGGAAAGTATTTTACCTCTTAGCCACTTTTATCTGTGCTAATAAAATTCTCCTAAAAGAAACAAAGCAAATATAAAAGACTCACTTGCAATTCATAAATGCAGACAGACGTGCTGCAGTCCCCTTTAACTGAGTCACTCCGCATGCAGTTTTGACTTTAGAAGTGAATGTGTAATATGGACAATGAGAAAGATCCTTCTGGAAAAAAATCCATCATAAACGATGTGCTGTAGAGAGATTTTTTTTTTCTTTACAAACCCCTGCATTTAGCAATTACCTGAAAGCAAATAGGGATGGGAGAGAAAAACACAAAATCTGATATCCTTTTGAGAAAAATCGATTTCTACATCTTTAATTTAGAGCCCAATCTGCTAAAGCACTCAGGAGCCTCGCAAATGGAAGTTTGCCTTCAAGGGTCATTGGGCAGCGATGCTTCCCCGTTCACCACAGTCAGAGGATATTTGGAAACTAACGCGATGCCATTAATCCACGGCCAGACGTCAATGTTTCACTATCACTCAGACGCTTGTTTTTCTCAGAGCTGGACAAACCGACACCCTTGAGAGGATAGAAAGCTGATGCTACCAACTGAACTGTTCCTTTGCAGGGACACTGGTCCACCGTGTGACATGGAGGCCACAGACTGGCACGTCTGTCCTCAGCTTTCCCTCCCACCAGCGTGAAACAGACACAGAAATGCCCCTCTATAAGCTCAGTCCTCCAGGTCAGGCGCCAGCAGCAAAAGGCTGAAGTCAACACCTTCGTATCTTACCTGAGGTGCTGCATTCCAGCACTGGCCCCACTGACTTGGGTACACGAGTTAGAAGAGATACCCAGCAACCAGGAAACTTACAAATACAGCTTACCTGAGGTGCTGCATTCCAGCACTGGCCCCACTGACTTGGGTACACGAGTTAGAAGAGATACCCAGCAACCAGGAAACTTTACAAATACGAAAGAAGAGAGGGGTATTTCCCTGGAGGGTAGAGGTCAGGGTAAGTCAGAGAGCAGAGAGGGAAGACCCAGCGATGGTGCAGGAGGGAGGACCCGGGAGGCATTTTGCAAAGTGGAGGCATTGTAGAGAAGGAGGGAGGAGGGACCAGAGGGAATGGAAAAGTCTCCCATTATGTAAACACCACCCATTCTTCTGTGGCCTCATGTATGAACTAGGAAGTGGGTAAGGAAAGGTAAAAATGATTACACAATACAGTAGCTTTTGATTATAATCTGTGGACTATTGTAAAGCAGGATGATACATCCCAGCGGTGTGTCCGCAATAACCATGTGCTTTTCCTTGAAGAAACCCTTCTTGACCAGAGTGACACAACCTCTTGAGACGAAACCGTGACACAGAATGTTCAGTTCTGGGTCAACTCCTTAAGAAAATTAAAACTCAAACCTAGTTTTCCAAAAGAACACTTAATGTTGAGTAAAATAGAGCAATGATTCTCAACCCTAGCTGCATGTTAGAATCACCTGGGAGCTTCTACATGCTAATGAATCACCAGGCTCAGCCCTTTACCAGAGATCTGACTTACCCCATGGGAGATGGGAGCCGGGTATCAGCACTGTTAAAGTTTCCTGTGTGGTTCTAATGTGCTTCTATCTAGAGCTGCAAACAACAGCTGTAGCTAGGGTGTAAACATTAAGGTTTTAGAACATTTGGAAGCTGTTGCTGCAGGTCTGTGCTCACGTATAATTCTTGTTTCTTCTTTTTACCATTAAACCACCATGACACAGATTGGACCATGTGCAGTACTGCTCTAAAATAGCTCTCCTATTTTAGGGCAAGCCTAGATCTACCCTATTTGTCAATAGACAAATAATTGAACTCTCAATGTTACACTTGTGGTTGGAATCCCTATGTGTTTGTTAAGTGTGTTGACCACAGAGACAGCCTGGTGTTAAGTAATCTTTGCTTTTCAAACCAGTGACTCTTTGGTTGTGGTTGGGAGATGGGAGGGGTGATGGGAAATGTAAGAAAGAGCATTTAAATATAAAGAGGCAAGAGAAAACATTTGAGGGTGGTGGGTATGTTTACCATCTTGATAGTGGTGATGGTCTGGCAGGTGTACAGTTATGTCAGAACTTTTCAAATTGCACACTTTAAATAGGTGCCTTTTATTGAATGTCAATTGCAACTCAATAAAGTTTAAAATATATACATTCCTAACTTTTTATATGTCATTTAAATCTTTTATGTCAGATATACAAGTTTTTCAAAAAGCTTTAAATTATTGCCATAGCTGGTTTGGCTCAATGGATAGAACATCAGCCTGTGGACTGAAAGGTCCTAAGTTCGATTACGGTCAAGGCTACATACCCGGGTTGCGGGCTCAATCCCCAGTAGGGGGCGTGCAGGAGGTAGCCCATCAGTGATTCTCTCTCATCATCATTGATGTTT
>NW_005367809.1:2093409-2105328 GCF_000412655.1 Myotis brandtii | reverse complement strand
CCAACGAGGGCCAGGGATCAAGCCTGCAACCAAGGTATGTGACCTTAACTGGAATTGAACCTGGGACCCTTCAGTCCACAGGCCGATGCTCTATCTACTGAGCCAAACCAGATAGGGTTTAAATTTCTTTTTTAGATTTACTAGTATAAATATTTTTAAAAATATATCTTCCAAGACTACCAAATTCCAGGTGATAATGTAAAAACAGTAACATTGTACTGGAAATGCCAGGGGGCTGAATTCACATCATTTTCCGTTGATAGATAAAAAGCACCTCTGAGCGAGCCTAGCGAATCACCTGTCATCACAAAGCGCTTGTGGTCCACTCCAGTGGAGCTACCTGCTAGCGAAGAATATCCATTTCCAATCATTGCACTAGAGTAAAAGGAAGCACTTGAACTTGGAAGGAAAACTGCTCTCACGCTAGCAGCCTCCTAATGGCTTTCCCAAAGTGGAGGCTTTCATAGAGATTTTCATTACTGTTCTTAATTAGACTAGGCACCTCCAGGGAGCTGGTCCCTTGTGACTCGGATTCTCTGGCTGAGGACCCCGAGAGTGTTCAGAAAACAGAAACAAGAAACCCGCAGTGGGAACGTGTACTCCAAAAAGAACTCTTGTACCCAAAATGTTGAGCTTATTCAGCCGTAGAGATTTAATTACAGTATCGACGGTGTGCCTTTTAAAATTAGGTGTTGGCAAACCCAGCCCCTGGCAGTATTTTGCCCACAGGGACCAATCCTTGGTTTACTCTTTGCAGTGTGTGTCTCCTCTTGCCCAATATTCTCCCAGTCCCCTCCCTTACCCTTACATGGACCTGTCCTCTATTTCGCGCCTCTGGATCTGGGTTCTGTTAGATCAGTTGGCTTTCTATGTTTTCTATTTTGACCTAAGGGGTAGCTGACATTGTAGGAAGCCTACTAGAGAACTATTTTTTTTTTTTAAATTTCAATGGGAATCATTAAATCCTCAGCCAAAACCAGTAAAGAATGGTGGAAATTTTTATATGTAATGAAAAGTCCTCAAGCTTTCTGAAGATCTCTTTGAACAAGGTGACCCTCAGCCAAAACCAGTAAAGAATGGTGGAAATTTTTGTAATGAAAAGTCCTCAAGCTTTCTGAAGATCTCTTTGAACAAGATGACTTTTCTTTGCCCTCAAACAGGACTACTGAGGCAACCAATAGCATTCTTTATACTTAAATGTCTCAAAGGTAATGTGTTCAATATGCATTTTTTAACTAAATGAAGTATTGTTTTACTAAATGAATGAGAGAGAGAAATAAAATCCGAAGAGCTGGTTCCACTGAAAATATCTAAGGCCCTGGAGGATGGAGTCCAAAAGTCATGAGTAGAGAAACAGAAAGGAAGTCAAGATAGAATTGATTTGCAGAATCCAATGGCGAGAGAATTTTAGAAAGAATTAGAATTATCAATAGCATCAAATCCTACAGTTCTATAAAGGAAGGAAATGAGGACTAAAATGTGATATGGACTGGTTACGAGGTATTAGGAACTCATTACAATCTCCAAGTGAGCTTTTAAAATTTCTTTTTAAGTGATGGAAGCAGAAAACATTGTTAAAAAATGAGAAATTGGAGAAAAGTAGGAAAATGGTAACAATGAAGACAGACCACTCTTATAAGAGGTTTGGCTTAAAATAAGAGAAAGAGAAATGGATAAATATGTCAAGTGTTAACAAGATCAAGAGAGAGCTTATTTCTGCAGATGGAGGAGAATTGAGAATTTTTATACTCAGAAAAAGAAGCCAGTGAGTTGGACAAATGGGAACTGTGAAAATAAGGAAGTGGAAGCAGATCTAAAGATTAGACATAGATGGTTAGGTTTAGAAATCAGGGTGAGAACGATATAATTTAAAGAAATAAATGTGGAAAAATGAATTTAACTTTAACTTGTGAGAGAAAGTTGAAGTGAAACTCTAATCCAGTGGTTCTCAACCTGTGGGTCGCGACCCCTTTGACGGTCGAACGACCCTTTCACAGGGGTCGCCTAAGACCATCCTGCATATCAGATATTTACATTACGATTCATAACAGTAGCAACATTACAGTTATGAAGTAGCAACGAAAATAATTTTATGGTTGGGTCACAACATGAGGAACTGTATTTAAAGGGCCAGAAGGTTGAGAACCACTGCAAAGCAAAACTTGAGATCACTCTCATGGTTTGGAATGGAGCTGGGAGATCAGGCAGAATTGAAAATCTTTAGAAAGAGTTACCAATATACAAAAGGAAACATGTTTCCTTTAACGAAGAGCTATAAAGTCTAAGGTAAAGGCAAACAAAAATTTTGAAACCTGTAGAAATGAAATGTGAAAGTAATGAAGTGTGAACGTGAAAAAGCAATGAATCAACATACGTGATTTGCACATGTTGAAATAGTATGTATTCCTCTCAATACTTTACTTTTAAATCTTAAACTTGGTGGCCTGAGGCCATGAGTAGCAGAGAAAAGATCAATGAAGATCATGTGTTGGAAGTTCTTCCTTTGATGAATGGGTTGGGGACATGGAACCACTATTTTTCTCTGTGGTCGCCATTTAGTAACCCTTGTAAGTACAGCTGAAACGTGTGTGTGTATGTGTGTGTGTGTGTGTGTGTGTGTGTGTGTGTGTGTGTGTGTGTGTGATGCTATACTTCGTAGAAAAAGACTGGAAAGAGAACTTTCAGCCAAAGGGACTAACCAAGCATTGGGAAGTTGACTGACAGGAACAAGAGGGAAGGTGGTTTCCAGCAGGGTGTGGGAAGGGAACATGTAGGAGGCGCACTGAACTTCTGAAATTGATGAAAAAGGAAAAGAAGAAAGACGTAGCTTCTTTGCTCTGAGCTTTACTCAGGACAAGGAGAAAGAAGAAAATGCTAAGGGACTCTCATCAAAGGAAAAAGGGAGCCAGGTCATCCCTGCTGCTCAAACACAACAGAAGCCATTTGCCACGAACACATCAGCAGGGAAAGCACATTATGGAGTCTTCAACCAGCAGGGAGGTGAGACAGAAGCACTCTCTCACAGCACGTGGACTGCTAGCACAAGCTTGCTGTGTCTGTGCCTCAACCTGCTCACCAAGGATGTTGGGGAGTCAAGAGGAATTGGAAGTCCAGAGAGATCTGTAAACCAGGAGGCCGGTGAGCATGGCACAGAAATGGTTGTCCTTAAGGCACACTTGGGGAAAAGGAATTTATCTATTACTAGAGGCCCGATGCACAAATTTGTGCAAGGGGCTCAGCCCTTGCAGCCCTCGCAGCCCCAGCTTCGTCCAGAGGGTCTTCTGGACAGTTGATCTGCTGTTCTGGCTAATTAGCATAATAGCTCTTTATTATATAGGATATACACTCAAGGCTGGTGAAAATAACAGTTTCACTTAGAATGTTGTGACTCTGGATAATCTCCTGGGCTTTATCAGAAACTATCGGACCTCCTTCCTTCAATCTCCCTGACTTGGGTCCCAGCCACGAAGGGTCATCTTTTGGTTGAAGACTCTCATTTCCCTCCTTATTTCTAATCTTTTCACTAGAGCATCAACCTTTTATTCCCAGCTGCACCAAGGGACATTGATTGAAAGTTTCTCCAATTCCCCTAAGCATTTCTTGGAATCTCCAGAATGTGTCTCGATGTGTCTGCAATTCTCTGAATGCCACCCTTAGTGGAGAGACAGAAGGAATGCCCCTTTCCCTGTGCTACCCCAGGACCGTTCCTCAGAGAGAAAGAAATAACAGTGCTTCCTGAGGCCCTTCAGCAAGAATGAGTCCTCACATCAGTCTCTGGCCTCTGGAACTGGACCAAGGATGCTGGCCACACCATCCTCTCACTGCCACAGGATCATGTGCCTCCCCAGTCATCTGGGAAGAAAATTCTCCCCTCCAAAGAAGTAAAATCGTGTAAATACTTGTCTGAGGGAGCTCCTGGAGCCAAGTCTTCATATGACTCGAGTTCAGTTTAAGCGCCCCGGGACCCACCCTCCTACATGTCCCTGACACAGCTCTCATTCCCTCAAACGATAAAATGTGATGCCACTTTTGGCGTATTCTCTTCTTCTATTCTCCGTGGCCAAAACATCGAGGACTCATTCATTCTTCAGCTTCTCTATGTGTGAGTTTAACTTGGTGGTGCCCTGGAGGTAGCTCCTACTGGCTTACAAAAGCTGATGGTTCTTTTCAGGAACTGGTGAGTCAGTAGACCTCACATTGGTAGCATGAAGTCAGCCATTGTGAAAGTATTTACACCACAGAAAGTGTCAAATTATCAAGTTAGGGCTTTCCCCCTTAAAGAGCCAACTGTTAAATATTTATCAGCACACCACTGGATAACTCCACTCGTTGGATGCAGAATGGCATAACTCATTAACATCCAGATTTTCAGAGTAATCTCTCAGCTGCTCTCCCTGCCCCCTTTCCATCTCACATTAACTCATCCAAATTAAATCACTGAATATTTTCAGATTTACATTAATTCCAATTGCTGAGAGGCTCAAAAATAAATGTGAAGTCTTCCCATATGTCGCTGCCAATCTTTAAAAAAATGGGTTACATGAGATAATACATATAATACACTTTGCACAATGCTTTGGGCCATGGAAAACAATCAAGAAATATTTTTGGCCAAAACCGGTTTGGCTCAGTGGATAGAGCATCGGCCTGAGGACTGAAAGGTCCCAGGTTCGATTCCGGTCAAGGGCATGTACCTGGGTTGCAGGCACATCCCCATTAGGATATGTGCAGGAGGCAGCTGATTGATGTTTCTCTCTCATCGATGTTTCTAACTCTCTATCTCTCTCCCTTCCTCTCTGTAAAAAATCAATAAAATATATTTTAAAAAAATTTTAAAAAAAGAAAAAAAAAAGAAATATTTTTGGTTGCCAGTAGTATTTTTATTAGCACTAATCTCCTGCTATTCATTAAGTTCATCTTCACTTGAATTAAAACCTCCCTATTTTTTTTTAAATATATGTTTTATTTATTTCATAGAGGAAGGGAGAGGGAGAGATAGAAACATCAATGATGAGAGAGAATCATTGATTGGCTGCCTCTTGCTTGCCCCACTGTGGACTGAGCCTGCAACCTTGGCATGCACCCTGACCAGTAATCAGACCAGTGACTTCCTGGTTCATAGGTTGACACTCAACCACTGAGCCATGCCAGCGAGCATAAACTCTCCATATTATTTTTCAATACAAAATCTTTCTTATCTCTACAAATGTATTCCTCTGAAATGTCCTCCTAGTCCCCTTTCTCTTAACAAATATTTTCAGCTGCAGAGCAAACTATACCTTTCTCAAGAGCATGTTCTGAATAACCCTACACCACAACTACCTTCCCAGTTTCTGAATCCCTTTATTACTTTATTCTTACCAAGACTTTAGCATTTCTGAATACAGTGCCAATAATATTTTTTTTGCATGTTTTCCATTGATAAAGAGCAAGTATCAACTCTTGGAGACCAGTTCATGGACATACTTTCACAGCTACAGCCTTCCTCTCCTCTCACTCACTCTCCATGGGACACTGTTCATGAGTGTGAGTGTCATGTGCATCCACATGAAAGGAAGCCACTCAAAGAAGATGATATCAATCAAACATAATCCTGTGACTGTTGAGCCTTCTATGGTCCATTCAACTTCTCACTTGGGGGTGAATAAGACTTGAAGGCAGAAACTTTCGCCTCCTTCCAAGCTGTGACCCTGGTGGTCCTTATTTCCTTTCTATCTCTCAGAACAAATGAAAAATAATTAAAATATGAAGTGACTTTCATTTATTTTTATTACTTAATAATTCTGGCCATTTATAATTCATTTAAACATTGCCCATAACTTTCAATATTATGTGGCAATAAAAGTAATTAAAAGACAGAAGGTAAAATAATGCCAGTGGCAAATCCTTTCCCAACTGAGTATGAACACTGTCAGCAGAAAGGCTGCCCAAACTCAGACAGGGTGACGTGCATCTTACATTGGGATTTAGGGGTCATAAATATGCAGACGAGTTCATCCCAATAACACAGTAAGGGAATTTGCACTCCACAAAAACTAATGCAACCAAAAAGGCCCTGATCCTCCACAGTAGAAAAGTCATGCACATTGATTAGCTACATGTCTATTCTGAGTCCTTTCATTCCCCTGGGTTTTCAGGATTGGATATTGAATCCATCAATATATTCTCCATTCAAATCCACATGATAAGAGGTTTATGGAAATTACAAGATGGAGGTGATGCTGCATCTCATTCAACCCTCCTTCAAAAAGACAAAACGCAAAGATATAACTTTGCTCTTGGTTAACTTGGAGAGAAAAGGAAAAATTCCCTCCGTATATACATAATTTCCACTGTTTTTTATGTGAATGAGCTGAGGTATCAACACATGTGTATATGTGTACGTGCATTTATTTCATCGATGGACTATTTTGTGGGCCATTAATGCTGTGTTGAAGCTAACAAGCAACTAGATGTAAAGATCAAATAAATCAACATCAGCATTGTTTCAAAAAGACAATGACTTCATCAGCTGCAAATCATTCTCCTTAGACAATAATTACTCTTTGGGGTTAAAGTATTATTTCTAAAAAGTGTTTGCTAAAATGCATATCTAAATCACAATGAGGCTGAGCATTGGAGAAGCCACACCCTCCTCTTGGAGTTACAATACAATAATCAATACAATAATTGCAAGCAATAATAGCAGCAATGATTTGTACCACACTAGAGCAATTATAATGTATTTTTGCCAAGTCAACAGTCTCATCATTCTAACAATGCCTACAATCTTGTCTAATAATAATACATACATTTCTGAAAACAATATTTTCATAGAAAATTTCCCATAGAGTTATTATTATGGAAGAGGAGCTTTCTTTTTTTAAGTAACAAAGTAGCCAATCACCAGTATGTGCCATCATTTTCCAAGATGTTGTTTCCACCAACACTATCTAAGGCAAGGCCATGGTGAGGCGAAATCAGCAATTGCAGCAACTAAACAACAAAAATGGCTGACTCAAAAACATCAGCGGAATGTGAAAGATGTCAGTTGACGGGCATTTGTGTCTGGTGATGTAGGAAGAGAACATTAAGAAACACATTTTTTTAGTTAAGTAAATTGAATTCTCTTATCTGAATTCCTAAGACAAAGATTCTTCCCAGTGAGAAGTCAGAAGTGCTCTTCCAGGCAACGTCCATTGCGAAGTTTGCAGTTTTCTGCTTTCAGTCATAAAATTGGCAGACTTAAGAGTGATAGGGCAATTGCATTTTCATGGATGAATTAGTGCTGATTCCAAAGGGGGTGGGGGGCGGGGGGCTTGACTCCCAGTGTTGCCATCTATGGTAATAAAATGAAATATTTCAATTAAATTTCAGGTGGAGTACAGCTTTTCTGCAAGATGGCCCTGGCAGCTGTCTCTGAATTTCTCAGCACAGTATATCACCCCTACATAAATTGCATATTTATGCAAACAAATTGCAAAAAAGCAAGAAGACTAAATCCTAATTCTTCTTCTCTAATATGAAGCATTGAGTCAAACCACCATAGGAGGTAGAGTGCTA
The DNA here is from genome assembly GCF_000412655.1 of Myotis brandtii. NCBI lineage: Eukaryota > Metazoa > Chordata > Mammalia > Chiroptera > Vespertilionidae > Myotis > Myotis brandtii. The sequence goes on along the minus strand of NW_005367809.1, from coordinate 2,097,786 downwards.
TGTGGTATTTACTGCAAGACTTCAACTTTGGAAAAGAATGTCTCTATTAATTTAATTTTATTTTTAAAAATATATTTTTATTAATTTCAGAGAGGAAAGGAGGGGAGAGAGAGGTAGAAACATCAATGATGAGAGAAAATCATTAATTGCCTGCCTCCTGTGCATCCCCCACTGGGGACCAAGCCTGCAACCTGGGCATGTGCCCTGACGGGGAATCAAACCTGTGACCTCCTGGTTCATAGGTTGAAGCTCAACTACTGAACCACACTAGTTGGTCTTTCTATTAAATTTTTTTAAAGAAGGAAAGAATGAAAAAGAAAAAAGAAAACAACCACAAGAAAGGCTTTTCTTAAAAGCAGCTCAGTCTTTCATGTCCCTCATTCAAATGTAGAAAGAAACCAGAGAAACCTGTTATCAGAGAAGAAGCTAAAATTGCATTTTAACACTCTTAAATTCAATCTCTAACTTTTTTTTTCCTTCCCTGCTCTTTTTATTCATGGACTCTTTACAACTTCACTCAAATGTGCTACCCAATCACCAACTCTACAAACAAAACTTTCAAAGCTATACAACTGTGCTAGGAAGCAATTCTAAAATTCAATACAGCGATGAGGAGATATATCCTTTGCTTAAAACTCTATTAGCTAGTGATGGTGCTGGAGGGTGAGGGAGAATTAGGGTTTTACTTCTTGAGAGCTGGAGTTTGCAGGAAAAATAACGGCCAAGAATACTGGGAGACAAAACCATTTAAATTTGTGTGCAAGTAAAAGTTACACAAGTACCAGAGGAATTTCCTAAAGCTAGCAAAAGGTGAGGAACTTTTTAGTTGGTCAACATCATCACACAGTTTGGGTCCATAGTACTCTGCCATTGTCATTCTAGTTGCTACTAATTTTGAGTGTCTGTACTGCTGTTTCTCACTTTACCCAGACGACCAAGAGTTCATTCAATGAGCATTTATTAAGTGCCTAGTCTGTTGATATCATGTCCATGATTTTAAGGGGAAGATAGGCTTTAATAGGCTTTAATACAAACATATATAAACCCAAATAGTATGCAATATTTGTTTTATGCACAGGGCATGTTGGAAAAAGAGCAGAAAACAAATAAATGAATTTATACATGTGTGTTACAGCTAATTTCAGGAGTAACTAATTTTTACATTAACTGAATTATTCTGAAAACAAATTAAAATGATAGTTAACATTTTTAAAAATAGAAGCTTCTGTTCTAACCATTATACTTTTTTTTTTTTGGCCAAGAGACAATGTGAACATTTTTCCACAGTTATTTATCTTAAGCATTAGCCAAGTAGTGTCACTGTTTATAATGCTACATATAAGACCATTTTATACCTTTACCAAACAGGTCATAATTTATTGGCTTAGAAAAAAAATCTGATAATTTTTTCAATGCCATTTGTTTATGTTGTAACTCTTACAAATATAGAAATAAGGGTGTTTGCCCTTTTTTTTTAATGCCAAAATTTCTAATAATTTCTACCACTGGTATGGCTCAATTTTAATACTTTTAATTAATATTAATACAATTATTATTGACTAGTGAAACTCAACTATTGTCATTTTTTTCCCAAGTAATGTTATTTTTTGAAAGATCACCTCTACTGCTTCCATTTGAACTCTGCTAGTTACCTTCAACTAATCTAAATACTAACACATGAATATTTTATTTATATCCAAGTCTATGACTTTGCACATATATATGCACATGCATAATTTTTAAATATACATTTTACAAAAATAATATATAAGTACAAATATACAAATTTTTATTATCTTTTATCCTATATAATAAAAGCTTAATGTGCTAAGCATCCGGTCATCAGTTCCGCCATTCAACCAATCATAGCATAATATGCTAATGATATGCTTAGTCGGCTCAACCGCTCGCTATGATGTGCACTGACCACCAGGGGGCAGACAGTTGACTGGTCGACCAGTTGCTATGATATGCACTGACCACCAGGGGCAAACGCTCCAACTGGCAGGTTAGCTTGCTGCTGAGGTCTGGCTGATCCAGACTGAGCCAGATGGGCCGGACACACCCTGGAGCCCTCCCAAGGTCCCTCCCTGGCTGGCCAACCTCTCACGTCTCTCCCTGGCCCTGATTGTGCACCGGTGGGGTCTCTCGGCCTGGCTTGCGTCCTCTTGCAATCCGGGACCCCTCGGGGAATGTTAGAGAGCCGGTTTTAGCCCAACGGCGGAATGACCAGTCGCTATGACGTGCACTGACCACCGGTGGAAGACTCAACACAGGAGCTGCCCCCTGGTGGTCAGTGTGCTCCCACAGGGAGAGTGCCACTCAGCCAGAATTCGGGCTCACAGCTGGTGAGTGCAGTGCTGGTGGCAGGAGCCTCTCCCGCCTCTGCGGCAGCACTAAGGATGTCCAACTGCCAGCTTAGGCCCGCTCCCCACTAATTTCACACACTGGGCCTCTAGTATATTATAAACATTTTCTATGTCAGTACATAGCAGTATACATTATCTTAATGACTGAAAAATAATTTATTGTAAACACTGATATAGTGTATTAGATATTGTATTTTACTAATTTGTTGCTGGATATTCATTCGACAATAAGTCTTTACTCAGTTCTTACTATGGACCATGCACTGTTCTAGGAATACAGAATATATACATGTGTTTACATGCATAATTTGAATTGACTACATTACTCTGAAATTTATTTTAAGTTCTTTAAAGGAGTAAATTGGTCAAGCCAATTTATGCCACACACTTAATAGACTTTCTTTCTAATTTAAGATTCAGAGGCCATAGAGCAATTATACAAATTTCATTTCTTGCAAAAATCTTATAAATTGTAAATCCCATAGCCACTCCTAAAGAAACTTTCCTGTAGATTTAAACTGCTTAAAACAGAACATTACAAAAATTACTGCCAATGTACAGAAAAAAAATAATTTCTTCCAAAAACATTGAAATCATCTAGGTTTTAATTCATAATCTTAAGTATGTTTGTTTAAAATTAGCAAAAAAGCACTCTAATGATTTGAAATATTTCTAGAAAATATATACATTTCCTCTTAAAGTTCACAAATATCAGGAATTTTGCTGTTCTTTCAACACAAGGGAATAAATGATTATGCAACACGTGGGAATATATCCTGCGTGAACTATGACTCTGGTCATGAAAGACAAGAAGCTGAGAGACTTTCTCACATTGGAGGAGACCCACTAAGTAGATTTGACAACTAAATGCATGTCTTGGTCTCCACTGGAGTCTGTGATTGGAAAGGGCGCTAATGGAAAAATTGTTGGGATTCAAACGCCAGCTGCATTTCCGTCGCAGCATTCTGCCAATATTCATGTCCTGGTCTCGTTCGCTGTGTTATGTTTATGCACTGTGTGGCCATTAGGGGAACCCGGGTGAAGGGTACAGGGGGATTGTCCATACTATTTTTGCAAGTTTCCTGTAGGTCTAACATTATTTCACATACAAAGGGTAAGACAGATTCCTGAGTAGAACTGTGCTTTGTTTCCTTAAACAACTGGGTAGATTTTAGCGCTAAATGAAATAAGACCTCTCTGCCGCACGCCTGAGGGAAGAGCTTATGATAATGAGACTCGTAATTCCTCCCTACTGTCTTCACACACATTTGATGGCAACATTTGCATTAATAAAAATATTTTTTTAAATCTTGGTATTACATTTTTTTTTAAATTCAGAAGTTGATGACTTCAAAAAAATGTGATAATAATGGTGATGATTGAGATGACTTCCTTATCCTCTGAACTATCTACACTAATAAAAGAGAAACATGGTAATTAGCGTACGACCGCTACCCTTCCCATTGGCTAATCAGGGAGATATGCAAATTAACTGTCAGCCAAGATGGCGGCCGGCAGCCAGGCAGCTGATGCGAACAGGGAGGCTTGCTTCCTGCAGTGAAGGAGGACTCCAACGTTCCCCGCCTGCCTTGCCGGCCTCTGAGCTTCAGTTGGAAACATTGTAACATTTATAGAAGATAAACAAAACCCCAGAAACCTCCTGTCAGTCAGCCAGGATCTCAGAGCTGGAGTCGCAACATTGTTTCGAATACAGAAAACAAAGGCCAGAAACCTGCTTTCAGCAGCCGAGCCTCAGAGAGAAAGCCGGCTCTCAGCTCCAGTGACAGCCATAGAAGGTAAATAAATGCCAGAATAAAAAAAAAAAGAAAAAAAGGAGAGGTTTGGAGCTTCAGTCGCCCGCCAGCCTGAAAACGGCCCTCAGCCCCTCACCCAGACTGGCCAGGCACCCCAGTGGGGACCCCCACCCTGAAGCAACAAGATAGCGGCTAATTTGCATACTGAAGGCAGGCGGCAGCAGGCAAGGCTGTCTGCGGTCTGGGACCCGGAT
>NW_005367809.1:2057615-2092838 GCF_000412655.1 Myotis brandtii | reverse complement strand
TCAGCCCTGCTCTGAGCCCGACCAGGGGCTGCACCTAGGGATTGGGCCTGCCCTCTGCCACCCGGGAGCAGGCCTAAGCCAGCAGGTCATTATCTCCCGAGGGGTCCCAGACTGCGAGAGGGCACAGGCCGGGCTGAGGGACCCCCTCTCCCCCCCACCGAGTGCACAAATTTTTGTGCACCGGGCCTCTAGTTTTAGACTATAAATGCCATGCTTTTTCTCCAGAGTCATTTTTTCCTCTGAAATTCTAGGGAAAGACGGTGCTTTTAGAGACCACGTTCCACAGTGCTCTTCGAGACCTAGTGAGACACTGTAACCTACAGCAGAACCGGAACTGTAGACTAAAGGGCCCGACCCAGGAGAGTTGGCTGAGGAAATGACTAATGGATCTCAGTAAGAAAACAGTTTTAAGTTTATCCTGAGAGCATTAGCCCAGAGGGCAGTGTTACTGGGAAGTTTAAATTCAATCTGCTTTTGTTGTGAATTGAGTGCAAAGGCCATAATTAAGGCCTGTCCTCAGTTCCCTAAATTTTAACTTCTCCAAATTTTCCTTGGCCAGCCAACATGCTCATCCTCAAAGGGATGAGATATCACACCTAAGAAATAGGATTGCTTTTACTTTAGAAAGTGAGAAATGTTGTTTTATGGTCACAATAAATTACTCCTCACCTAAATCCACTCTCCTTCCGGCCTTCTCCATGCCATAAATTCTACCTTTCAGATACGCATTTAGTTTAAGTTTTCTGAGAACAGCGAGCTCCAAGGGAAAGCTAACATGTCATGTCCAAGGTCCCTACTGTGTGCAGTCATCCACTAATAGACAAAGGAATATAGTGACTTAGTTAGGCAGATTGGCTGGTTTTTAACTCAAGAGAGAAAGAAGATTGGTGTAGGACACACAATGCAATACTATGCAGCTGTTAAAAAGAAGGATCTCTTACCCTTTGAGACAGCATGGATGGACCTGGACAGTATTCTGCTAAGCAAAATAAGCCAGCCAGAGAAAGACAAGTATCACACAATCTCACTCATATGTGGAATCTAAAGAACAAAATAAACTGATGAACAAAATAGAATCAGAGCATTGAAGCATGCACCAGACTGTTGTATTTCAGAGGGAGGAGCGGGGAGAGATTAGCCAAAGAATTTGTACGCATACATGTATAACCCATGGACATAGACAATAGGGCGGTAAAGGGAAAGGCTAGGGGAAGGGGGTCAGTGGGGGGAAAGGAGGACATCTGTAATACTTTCAACAATAAAGATACATTAAAAAAATAAAATAAAACAAAAGGATAAAGAAAACTGGAAAGTTCCAAAGTATAAGCTTCTGTCCAGGGTGGAAGGCAGGGGTAGGAGGCTCTGGAGCTGGGGAAGGGGGAGAGAAGTTGGCAGAGACGCTAATGCCAACTGCACCTGCTTCTAACTGGCTGGAGGCACCTTCTAAGGCAGCATCTCAGAGGTGATGATGGCGCCTCTCGGGAGCAGCCAGAATGCCAGCAAGTTGCATTGTGAAGAGGGGAGGAAACAGGTCGACTGCTGTGAGCTGTCTTGTTCCACATCTCATTCAACGCAAATCCCAAGATGCTACTGAAAATATTAACACGATTTGCTTGGAGTTCTGAGCTCAAATAAAAATGAATGCCAAGGAACCTGTCATAAAGCCTTTCTGTGCAGAATAATGGCTATTATGGGAGGGGAAAAAATAGTTTCAAAGTTGTTTTGAAAACACAAAAATTATCTTTTTGGAGGTTACAATCCAATGTATTTACTGCCAAGGCAATGTCACCTACTGGAATAATAGGATCAGAACAAAAATAAAATGTTATGAAAAAAAAACCCATAAGGAAATGATACAGTTGACCTGTTGCGTGCTTTACTGTAATGATTTTAAGGTTGTGGGGGGCAGAGTAAACCCCACACTTTGTCAGATCCTCCAGATATTTCTTGTCAGTATCTGTACCGCCGATTGCGTCTCCAGCTGGCTTTCCAATTTCTCGAAACTATTTGGAAGAAACCATAGCCTTTTCTCACACTGAAAAATTTAATTGGTATAAACAAAATTATCATAGGATTTCAACACCTCCACTTTCCACAGGGTTCTTTCCAAAACTATTTAACTAATTATCCTGCTAAGGATTTGGCCCAAACGCAATCACAGCTTCTTTGTTGAAACAATTTCTCACCCTTAAAAAATAGAGCTGGCAGGAAGAGCTTGGTTTTTATTTTATTATATTTGATTTGAGTTGGTTTTGTAACCATGGATAATGCTTGTGGAGTCAAACCCAGTCCCGAGCAGCTGTCAGACTGATCCAGGGTCCCTACCACTGGCAGGACCAGCATCTTGGCGTGTGATCCGTGTGTCACACGCACGTGGCCCCACGCTTAGAAATATCCTGTATCCTCCCTGGCTCAATTGGTTGAGCATTGGCTCATGCACGGAAAGGCCACAGATTCTGTTCTTGGTCAGGGCACATGCCTGGGTTTGGGCTCGATACCCAGTAGAGGGAGTGTAGGAGGCAGCCAATAGATCTCACATCCATGTTTCTCTCTCTCTCCCTGTATTTTAAAAAAATCATTTTTTTAAAAAAGAAATACCCTGTATTCAGTTTAATGATCTCTTGTCACCATCTGAATGTTCTTAATAATGTTTAATAATATACACTTTGTATGAAAAAATACTTTGAAAATATGCTCCATAACTGTCCCATCCCACCCCATTATAACAACCTTCATGCCCAGCACCACCGCTGTCAAGGCCGGCCAGGCAGAATCTGGCCTTCGTGTTCGCAGAATTAGTGTCACAAGTTCCTGTAATGGGTGCTCTGTGATGGGGAACACTGTAAAGAGACATGGATGATATCCTGGTCCCATGCTTAGCAACACTGCAACCGAGCCTGCATGGGGATAGCTTTGCAAGGGGCACTTCGTTTTTCAGAGGCTGACTGGTGTGCCTGACAGCACCCTGGATTGGGAATCGGAACACCTAGATCTTCGTCACTGCTAAACTCTCTGGGAGGGAGGATATAGTCCTGTATTTTTGACTTGTTTAAAATATTGCTGGTCAGCCCTGCTGGCTCAGCGGCTGAACATCGACCTATGAACCAGGAGATTACGGCTCAATTCCCGGTCAAGGCACATGCCCAGGTTGCAGGCTTGATTCCCAGTTGGGGGCGGGGTGGTGGTGCGGGGGAGTTGGTGGTGGTGGTGCAGGAGGCAGCCAATCCATGATTCTCCCTCATCATTGATGTTTCTATCTCTCTCTCCCTTTCCCTTCCTCTCTCTCTAAAAATCAATAAAATATTTAAAAAAATAAATAAAATATTGCTGGTTCTGAACAGTGGTCCTATCTCTGTCAGCAAATGTGGCCTGTGATGGCCCCAAACACATTTTTCTTGTCCAGGCACTTCCCATCTGCATGATTGATTCTGATTTGGGGGTGTCCCTGGGCTGCATGCGACATTTGAGAACAAGGAAGGATCTCAGGGCTGCGTTTGTGATGCAGTTAGAGCTCCCTCCAGTGATCTACCCGCTGACTCAACTCAGAGACACTCTCCTGCAGCCGCTGCCTCACGCACACAAGTAAGTCCAAACGTTAGCCTTCCCCAGGCAGCCTTTTTCCCTTCTAAGAATTCAACTCAGCCAGTACCTGCGTACGTATTGATTTCTCCTAAAAACGTGTCAAATATCCATATTCATTTACCCTCCCATAAAATACGGAGAGGGGAGAATCAATAAGAGAAGAGATGGCCAAGGGGTGTTCATTTTGGCAGAGACGGCCAGTGTATTGTTATTACTGGTATTGTTATTACTTATAAACTTTATGGCTCCAAAGGTGACGGTTAACTTCCACAGTTATTAGCAAACAAAGGAACTGCCTGGGCTCAGTGCCCTGCCAGTCACACTGGAGTTGCTATTTATATTTCAGAGGCTTTTTAAATGAAGGGGAATAACATTCCAGGTTTCTCTCAGCCCCTTTAGCATTCCTCCCATAACCGCCCGCTATCCACTGGCTTCCCCAAGCCAACATGGCCCTGCCTGCATCACTGACACCTGGTAACTCCATCAACCATATCCCAGAGGGACACATGAATGACGCCGGCCACCAAGCCCAGGCCAAGGGCACTTCTAAATCCCCGCTGACCGTGAGAGAACTAGTTGTGAGGTTTGTGGTCTATGGAGTTAGTTACTTGCTTATTTAATTCCTCTGAATACTGGACAAGGTACTCCCTTGCTCAGTGTCACAGAAGAGCAGCCTAGGTAATGAGTGAGACACTCTTTCAACCAGTGTTTGCCTGTCCCTCTCTCTCTCCTCCCTCCCTTTATTCCTAACTCCTCATATCGCTTCTATTAAAAAAAAAAAAAATCTGCCCTGACTGGTTTGGCTCAGTGGATAGGGCGTCGGCCTGAGGACTGAAGGGTCCTAGGTTCGATTTCAGTCAAGGGCATGTACCTTGGTTGCGGGCACATCCTCAGTGGAAAGTGTGGAGGAGGCAGCTTATCGATGTTTCTCTCTCATCGAGGTTTCTAACTCTCTATTCCTCTCCCTTCCTCTCTGTAAAAAAATCAATAAAATACATTTTTTTTTAAAATTCTTTCTTTTCTCCTTTACCTCTTCCAATATGTTTCATGGAGACTCGTTGCTTTAGAGTTGGTAGCTACATTAAAGATCAGCTCATACAATCCTTTGATTTTATTGAAGACAAATGCCAGGAGCTTGAGAAGCTTGGCCTAAATCACACTACATTTTCCTTTTCCTTCTTTACTTTGAGGAAAGGTCTTTTGCACCCAATAGGCTCAGCCAACCCGGGGGCATTTCTCATACAGCTGGGCCCTGGTCACCCCACTCCATGTCTAAGGTTGGGGTTCAGGCCCAGGAATATGTATGCAGCAATGGAAAGAGAGGATAGAAGTAATTTTTGGTAGAAAGAGCTCTTAGGAAATTAAAACAAAACAGGGGGATGACATAAGCATACAGTATTTCAAAATCATGAAATCTGCTATTTTAGGGAAGTTTTGTTGAAAATGCCTTGCTTCTACTCCTTTAAGCTCACACAAACAAGAGCACTTCACCTGGCATTGCGTCTCTTGACAACGATGTTAATAATGTTGTGTTACGTTTCTCTTTGCAGGGAGTGTACTACTCCGGGTAACTAGACCATGACCCCTGTGAAGCTCAAGCACTAGTACTACGTATGACGGCATGGTAAGGGTGCAATAGAGGCCTCAGAGTGACACTTCACGTGCCACTGTTGGCTCGGGGCCATTGCATGCTGAGCTCTAGGTCCCCTCAAATGTCTGTGCCGTTTAAAGGACGCATCCAACTTAGCCCTTGAAAGGTTATCAAGGCGTGGACGCTCAGAGCACATGGCCTCCCTAGGAGAAATTGCCGCAGCCTCCACACAAGCACAGGCGTTCCGTCACCATTAGCCCCTGCCAGGGGGTCCCGTGGGGAGAATACATCTAAGCGGAGCCCCAACGTTCAACTTGAGCAGCAGTTTCCTTTAAGGGAGTGCCCCCGCCGGGGTGGAAATGTCAGGGAGCAGGCCTCGGCACATGCAGCCGTCTCGCTAACCCGGATGCTCACACCGCTCAGAGTGTCTTGCTGAAGGTGAGCTATTTCAGCAAGGAAGTGATTGAAACTTATGCAGGGAAAGATGTTCCCTCTGCAGAGAAAGAAGCAATGCCAGCGACTCCCAGGCCTCAAACAGTTTCCTGGGAAATAGCATAGCTTCCAGGCAGATGCAAACCAAGCCCCTGGGCCTTGGGCCGCGAGAGCTGGTACAAGTGCGGGTGCCAGGACTGCTCCCTCCAGGTCCTCCCTCAGGGGCTGCCAGGCACCCCTCAAAAGCGGGGCGGGACCTTGAGGTGATGCTAGACCACCCGGGGCCCTGCACTTTGAGAGTCAATTCTGTGAACCAAGTCAGCAAAGCCTGCATGCATGGAGTCCAGGAGGGGTGATTACTTATGTCCTTTGCCAAAGGAAGAGATCTGAGGCAGAGGCTGGGATAAGGGGTGGGGGCGGGGAGGTCTGGGCCAGTCACTGCAGAGTCTCTGCAGCTGCTGGCAAGCCCTAGCGGCGTCAACATTTTAAAAATCCTCACCCGAGGACATGTTTTATTGATTTTAGAGAGAGAGGAAGGGAGGGAGAGAGAAAGAGAAAGAGAGAGAGATAAAGAGAGAGAGAAACATCATTGGGAGAGAAACATTGATTGGTTGCCTCCCACATGCACCGTGACCAGCTATCAAACCCACAACCTTTTGATGGACAGGACAATGCTCCAACCAACGGAGCCCCCTGGCCAGGGCGGTGGCCTCGTCTTTTAAGATCTGCTTTACGGAACACACCAGGTTATAGGACAGATCTTTCAATATCTGGGTGGAAAGAAAAAGCATAACACACCCAAGTATACACTGTTTTACTGAAGAGCACAGACGTTAAGGGAATTTGCTAGCACGGGTCACAAGGTACAGATCCACACTTCAGTGAGAATTACAGCGTCTTCTCTCCTTCACTTCATTGTGGGAAATGACTGAAGTCAACGCCTCTAAAGGTGGTCCGGACATGTGAATTACTTGAAGACACACGAAAGCTCAAAATAATGTGAATTTAAGATGCAATAGACTGGAATCCCTGAACTTGCCCCGTCGATCTGAGGGCACTGCTGCGGCATGCACCCCACCTTTCCTCAGAGGGTTAAGGTAACCTGCCAGTCGGGTCCCTGTTCTTCATCAAGCTAAGTCCGTGTAATAAGAGTGCATAACTAAGGACAGGGGCTCTGGACTGAGGCTAAAACATGCAAGTGTTTGGCTAACTCGAAGCATCGGGTCCTCTTAATACCTCCAATCCATCATCCGGAAAATGGGGCTTAACGTGTTTTTCCCCTCGAGGGTTGCTTAGAAGGGATAACTAGCAAAGCAAACGGATAGAAATTATTTTGTAGGCCTGCTGTGTTGCTGCCATATAGGACAAGTTCAATTTAAATGCTGGGATTTTAAGAAGTTCCAAAATATTACAAAGCAAGTCACATTTCATGGCTAATTTAAAACACCAGGGGTTCCCATGAGTTGCTTATAATGGGATATTTTCCAATTCCCACGTTATTTGATAATGTATACAGCTTCAGCTTTTTCAGTTGAACCCAGCCGTTGCTCTCTGGCCTCGATTCCCCTTTATCAATACGCCCAGCTCCCATGACTGTCCGTATCTTCAGGGGATTAAGCACTGCGTCTTATCTGGACCTGAGAAGGGTAAATGCCAAGATGATAAGAAATTTCTGGTTGCAAATCCAATGTGTCACTTATTTAGATCAGAAAGAGAGCTGTCACATACAGGTTTAGGGAGGCCTTTTGAAGCGCGGATAAGATCTCTGTGCGTCCAATGGAATGGCAATGAAATTATTTGAACACCTTAAAGCTCTTCTGAGTTGAACTAAACTTTCAGCAAAAGAGGCTGATTCTCCTGAATTTTTTTTTTAATCCTCACTGGAGGACATGCTTATAGAGGGGCTCAGAAAGAGAGCTGTCACATACAGGTTTAGGGAGGCCTTTTGAAGCGCGGATAAGATCTCTGTGCGTCCAATGGAATGGCAATGAAATTATTTGAACACCTTAAAGCTCTTCTGAGTTGAACTAAACTTTCAGCAAAAGAGGCTGATTCTCCTGAATTTTTTTTTTAATCCTCACTGGAGGACATGCTTTTAGAGAGGCAGGGAGAGAGAGAGAGAGAGTGAAAGAGAGAGAGAGAGAGAAACATTGATGTGAGAGAGAAACATCAATCGGTTGCCTCCCATACATGCCCCCACTAGAGATCAAACCGGCAACCCAGGTATGTGCTCTGACCAGGAATCAAACCCACAACCTTTAGGTGCATAGGATCAAGCCCAACCAACGGAGCCACTCTGGCCCGGTCCTGCAGGATTTTTGGCCTTCAAAAAACAAAAGCCAACCCAAGCCAATTAAAACAAAATGACAAAAGCAAAAACCAAGACAACACAACACAAAACAATAACAACAGCAAAATGGCACCAAACCTTTGACTCACAATATTAAGGTAAAAAAATCGGTGTATGTTTAAAAGCAACCAGGAGATATCGGGAACTCTGGACAGAGGCAATGTCCAGTGTTCACCGAAGGCAACGCACCCTAAGAATTGGCTAGGAATATGCGATAAAACTCACATTCCCAGACTCCACCCCATCTCTCCTGAACGAGAATCTTGGGAAGAAGGCCCTAGAAATCTACATTTTCAGCAAGTGTCTGAGATTCTTGCTCCATGCGATGCTGGTGGTGAATCAGCAGCATAACGTCACCTAGAGACTGGTTAGAAATGCAGAGGATCGGGCCTCGCTCCAGACCCGTTGAATCAAGACCTGTAACTTAAAGGGATCCCAGGTATGTGTGCACAGAGAGAAGTGGAAGGAGCGTTCTCCATATCGCCCTTGCATTCTAACAAGTTTAGGGAACAAGAATGATGGGAGGAGTCAGCATTTGAACGGAGGTCCAGCCCTCCCTCTGTTACTCCTGTGAACTTCCTCCTGTGAACGCCTGGGAGCAGAACAAGAGGTGAAGTGTGAGTTCCACATCCTTGAACAAATCCGCATTTTAATCATGATTAAACCCTCAAAGGCTACGAGTCCCCAGAGGTTCCCATTTGGAGAAAAGGGAGAGGAAAGACTAGCTAGGTGAAGATTTTTTAGTATAGTCAGTTGTTGAGAAATAATTGAACAAACAAGACAGAAACAAACTCACAGATACAGAGAACAAACTAATGGTTGCCAGATGGCAGGGTGGAGCCGGGGTCTGTGAGGAAAGGTGAAGGGCTTACGAAGTACACATTGATAGTTACACAACAGTAACTGATGGAAAGAACAGCTTAGGGGCCCTGGCTGGTTTGGCTCAGTGGATAGAGCATCGGCCGGCCGACTGAAGGGTCCCGGGTTCAGTTCTGGTCAAGGGCACATGCTGGGTTACAGGCTCGATCCCCAGTGAGGGGCATGCAGGAGGCAGCTGATCAGTGATTCTCTCTCATTATTGATGTTTCCATCTCTCTCTCTCTCTCCCTCTCTAAATCAATACAAATATATATATTTTAAAAAGAACAGCTTAGAGATTGTAGTCAATAATATTGTAATAACTACATATGGTGCCAGATGGGTCCTAGACTTAGTGGGATCCCTTCATAAGTTACATAAATGTCTAATCACTGTGCCACACACCTAAACTGATACGATATTGAATGTCAATTGTAATTGGGGAAAAAAAACAATTTTGAGGACCTACCACATGGTAGGTAAGTGCTAGGCAATGAAAAGCCTCCCAGCCTGCATGGAAACACACACACACACACACACACACACGCACGAGCCCCTGGTGAGCAGGGAATGAGGTCAGTGGAGAGGATCAATGTGAGTTAGGCAAGACATTGCAGCTGGGAGGAACTGGGTGAAGGGTATCTGGCATCAGTGCATTATTTCTTACAACTGCCCGTGAACCTGCAATTATATTTAAAAAGTGTGGAAAAGCAAAACAAAACTCCAGGCCCAATGAAGACCCTCACTCGGTGTTTGAGAAAGCCAAGGTGAAGGAAGGTAAGTACCTTTGCCAAATGTCTTTACCAATAAAATAGGTAACGTTGGTAACAATAGTCTAGGTGGGTGGTGCAGCAAAGAAAATGTCCCCAGGCCAGACGGCATTTGTGTGTCCTCTGCATTGCACGTAGGAGTTAGATACCACCGCTTCCCTCCTATTCCTCAGGGCAGGCACTGCTCAATACAGCTACTATACTAACCCAGCATCAATCAGAGACAGGGGAAAAGCAAACCCGCCCAGCATACCAGGATGAGATCCACTACCAGGGAACAGGAGACCGGGGCTTTTAAAAGGAAACAAGTTAGGCCACTGTTCAGTTGCAATCCCTTTCTTTCATTTACACCTGGAGGAGGACCGACTTTGTCTCTTAAGAGGAATGAGCACTACACACCTCCTCCAGATGGTGTACACTTGAAACCCATATAATTTATTAACCCATGTCACCCCAATACATTCAACAAAGCCAAAAAATAATAATAATGCGTGGCTTTAGGCTCTTCCCTGGAAAAGACAGGGACTTGGGGGAAAGGTGCCTGGCTCGGTGACATTCATCTTCCCCACTAATCTCAGTGACTATGGGAGGAGAAGGGAAAGAAAGGTTCAAAGACAGAGGCACGGCTGGGGATGCATCCTCAGCTAGTGTTTCCCAGATGATACGTGGCCAGCAAGGAGACCAGGAGGCCAGCCGCGTCAGCTCTGCCTGCCTAGCCCCTTCCCGGTCACCTCTGGTTAAGGTTAAAAATATGAGGTTGTCCAGCTGGCATGGTTCAGTGGTTGAGCATGACATATCTACCACACAAGTGTTTGGAGTTTGTGTATGTGTGTGGATGCATGTGTGGAGTGGTGTCCCTGTGGGTTCACCAGTGAGATTGATTGCCTCCATGTGAGCATAAAACAGAGAAGACTCTGGCTCTGATAAAACCATGCACCTCTTCTTAATCAACCCATATAATTTATTAACCCATGTCACCCCAATACATTCAACAAAGCCAAAAAATAATAATAATGCGTGGCTTTAGGCTCTTCCCTGGAAAAGACAGGGACTTGGGGGAAAGGTGCCTGGCTCGGTGACATTCATCTTCCCCACTAATCTCAGTGACTGTGGGAGGAGAAGGAAAGGAAAGGTTCAAAGACAGAGGCAGGGCTGGGGATGCGTCCTCAGCTAGTGTTTCCCAGATGATACGTGTCCAGCAAGGAGACCAGGAGGCCAGCTGCGTCAGCTCTGCCTGCCTACCCGCTTCCTGGTCACCTCTGGTTAAGGTTAAAAATATGAGGTTGCCCAGCTGGCGTGGTTCAGTGGTTGAGCATGACATATCTACCACACAAGTGTCTGGAGTCTGTGTATGTGCGTGGATGCATGTGTGGAGGGGTGTCCCTGTGTGCTCACCAGTAAGATTTATTGCCTCCATGTGAGCATAAAACAGAGAAGACTGGCTCTGATAAAACCATGCACCTCTTCTTACATGTAAAAATCCTGTATTAGCAAGTAGACCAGTTGGCTCAGGGAGAAGAACAGGAGAGATATAGGCAGTTGTTTAAAATCTAGCCAAAGCAAGGCTAACCACCAGGGCTCTTGCCTGCCTCCTCCCAGCCAAAAGCTAGTGTCTGATGCTGTCCACTCCGAGTCCTCCAGGGAATGGGCACACACCAGTTTCTAACATGGGGTTGTGAGCACAGTGGATAAGCAACAGCAATTGGATGAAACCCCAAAGCGAATTCTACTTTCAGGAAGTTAAATATTTGAGGGACATATATGTTAGGCAGGGGGAACACCTCATAGTCATAAATGCTATTGTTTCCATACAAATAACAGTTGTACTGAAGGGGTTCTAGTTTTATTTTTGATGAAAAAAAATAACAACAAGATGCAAGTAAAGCAAAGTTATTCAGTGGTTGAGCATGACATATCTACCACACAAGTGTCTGGAGTCTGTGTATGTGCGTGGATGCATGTGTGGAGGGGTGTCCCTGTGTGCTCACCAGTAAGATTTATTGCCTCCATGTGAGCATAAAACAGAGAAGACTGGCTCTGATAAAACCATGCACCTCTTCTTACATGTAAAAATCCTGTATTAGCAAGTAGACCAGTTGGCTCAGGGAGAAGAACAGGAGAGATATAGGCAGTTGTTTAAAATCTAGCCAAAGCAAGGCTAACCACCAGGGCTCTTGCCTGCCTCCTCCCAGCCAAAAGCTAGTGTCTGATGCTGTCCACTCCGAGTCCTCCAGGGAATGGGCACACACCAGTTTCTAACATGGGGTTGTGAGCACAGTGGATAAGCAACAGCAATTGGATGAAACCCCAAAGCGAATTCTACTTTCAGGAAGTTAAATATTTGAGGGGCATATATGTTAGGCAGGGGGAACACCTCATAGTCATAAATGCTATTGTTTCCATACAAATAACAGTTGTACTGAAGAGGTTCTAGTTTTATTTTTTATGAAAAAAAAACAACAAAAAACAACAAGAAGCAAGTAAAGCAAAGTTGTGCAATAGATGTCAAATCTTATCTGAGAACATTCAATATTTTTGAAAGATTTAGTCCCTAGAAGTGTAACTCAAATAATTGACTGGATCAACCCAGTTAACAGATATGCAGTAAGTGGCATTTCATAAATTAAGAAAACTATATTAAACTTCTGAGGGTGTCCTCTCCCAGCTGAGATTTTCCTAGATTTCCCCTCTTTACACTCTCTAACTATCCACCAGTGTGTAAAGCTTACATAGTTTTCATGAACAAGTGCCTCCCTCTGCGATGAGTGCCAAGGGCTGCATATTTCTGTATCTGTACCGTCTTAGAGATTATGTGAGGAGCACACTCAGCTGAGTTTATCACTTGAGTAAAAACAAAAAACCCTCCATGTTCCTGTTACACCAAGTTGGCTGTTGCTCTTCAGAAAATGATTTTTCAGCATTAAAATATAGCTTATTTCTCCTTGATTCAGCAGCACAATCACCATTGAGTCCTGAGTCCACGTTCAAAGTTGAGAAGGTTGACTGAGGGTGGCCGTGTCCTGTATTTGACACACTGGGACCCTCTTGATAATGACCACGAGGCAGACAGGCGAACCTGATGTCCAGTCACCCTAGTCCTCTCCCGAACTAAACAGTTGCTTCTCGGTGCACTTACCATATTGCATCATTGTAGATGCCACATGGGGTACAATTTATTCCCCCCCCCCCGACTATAAAAAGCCCAAAAATATAAGAAAGGCAGGATGGCAGCATAGCGGGAATGATTGCAAGGTGATAGCTGCTCTCCCCCTCTCTCCGGGTTGCCCCTTTCTGGCTCAGAGACCCCCCTGCCTGTGCTTTCTGTCTCTGCGTTGCTCTGCAGGCTGCAGGCTACACAGGGCAGAGCGTACCAGCAACGTTCTCACTGGGTGATTATTTCAAGTAGAAATTGGATGCAAGACCTGTCACAGCGCCACTGTGGAGAGCATGATTCACCCAGGAAAACTGAAAATATGTCATGACATCTGCTTGCAGTCTCGGTGCTGTGGGAAGCAATCTCAGAATTCTCCCTCATTCTTCACATCATCTTCCTATGCAGACACTTGGGCGTCTTGAGGCATCGGCATCCTACTCTTGTTATTCTTAGAAGACGCCACTCCTGGAAGAAGCCACTCAGTCTTCCGGAAGCCACTCCTAGAAGAGTTCAACTCACAAACCTGCTGACTCACGTTGACAGTCTTAGAAGTTACAAAGTGAGAAGAAGCTAGTTCACTTCATGCCTTTTTTCATTTTGATATTTTCCGGTGGACGTTCTATATACATCCAGCGGCATCCATCTGGGTTATTTTCAGAAAGATAAATTAATCCAGAGAAAAGAAGCTACCATCTATTCTGAACTTGCCACATTCCCGGAGGTGGAGGGGGAATAAATAAAGAAGCTTCTATTTCTGCAGCAAAAGAAAGAAATAAGAGGAGAAGGGAATCAGAAGTACATTCTGCATGTGGCCCTTTGTCTATTTGTCACTAAGTATCTCTCTTATTTCTTTTTTAAAATATTTTTATTGATTTCAGAGAGGGAGAGAGAGAGAGAGAGAAACATCAATGATGAGCTGATCAATGATTGATCAGCTGCCTCCTGCATGCCCCCTACTGGGGATAGATCTGCAACGTGGGCAAGTGCCCTGACTTGGAATCAAACCATGACCTCTTGTTTCATGGGTCCATGCTCAACCACTGAGCCACACCATCCAGGCACTAAGTATCTCTTAAAAAGATGTTGCCCCAAACCAAACTTTTATTGCTTTTAAGGTAAAATTTCATCTATGTATGACATACACAAGTATACTGCTCAATGAATTTTCACAATACGAACACACTTGTGTAATCAAACACAGATCAAGAAATAAGAGAATTATAGCACCCCAAGCTATCTCCATCATCCCACCTAGTCAGTACACTTCCTTCCCCAAAGGTGAAAACTACCCTAATTCCCATCATCATTGATTAGTTCTTCTTGCTTTAGGATTTTATCATAAGAATTAACTATAACTGAATTGTTTTTACTAGTAGTTAACATTAAGTTTGTTCATTTATCCATGTAGTTGCATTAAGTGGTAGTCATTCATTCTCATTGGTGCACAATATTTTCCTTTATTTTTATGTCACAATTTATTCATCCATTCTACTGTTGGTGGACATTTGAGTTGCCTTTAATTATGGGTTACAATAAACAAACTTGCCACAAATCTTCCTGAAGAAGTCCTTTGGTTTCTATCTATATACATTTCTGTTGGGCGTAAGAATAGAATTTGCTGACCAAATGATACATAGATTCTGCCACGCAATTTTTCAAATAAGTTGTATTACTTCACATTCCAACTAGTTAAGAGTTTCCATTGTTCTGCATTCTTATAAAAATGGTTTCTGTCTATATTTTAAAATTTAACCCTTCTGGTGGGTATGTAGTACTAACTTATTTTGGTTTGAATTTTCTTGATTAGTAATGAGATTAAAGCGTATTTTCATATGTTTATGATAATTTGAGTATTTTTGTGCAATATTTGTTCAAATATTTTGTCCATTTTTCCACTTGGTTGTCTCCCATATTCTTACTGGCTTGTAGGAGTTCTTTGTATGTTCGAAACCCTAAATATTACATATATTTAACTGAAATTTGTATCTATTATACAATGTATAGCATATTTTTTCATATACAAATCCAATCTATTTAATTTTTCAAATTCTAGAAAAATCTCACATTTTCCTCCCTGCATTCAGTGTCACCTTTGTGATAAAGGTCTGTGTGTATATAGGTCGCTTTAAGATATTTTCCCAATTCTCAATGATCCTTTTAGGACCATGGTGGATTGTAACATGAACAATCATTAGCTTCCCCTCCCAGCAGCAGCGTATTTCATCCCTGTTTTCACTGGCGTCAGCCTGGCCACGTGACTTCTTTCCTACAGTGAATTGTGGTCACTTCCAAGTAGAACTCCCCAGAGGCCGTTTGTGGGTTACCTGCCTGCTTCCCTCTGGCTGAGAGCAGCCGTGACCCAGATAGAGGCCGTGCCAGCAGCAGGGCAGAGTGAGAGAACAAAGGCGGCCGAGCAGAGTTGGTGGATGTGGACACAGAGCATTTTGTTACTGTCCGGGCCCAACATCGAGGGCTGCTGTCACAGCGTGTGCCCCAGAGCATTCTGATGACACACGGGCACACAAAGCTGTATTTAAGTAAAGTTTCTCCCCATCATGTATCACTAGAATAAGAACACCTCCTTTCAGCCAGATTGCCTGGATGGAAGAGCACGGATCACGAAGAGACAACTAATTTCTGTGCCCAGAAGAAGGCTTTGTTAAGAATTTCAAGGGCAAAGAAGATGGAATAGATCCCTATGTGTTTTTGACTATGACCTTTTCCTAAAAACTCCCATTATTACAATTCAAGCCATTATGTAAATTCAATCATGGAAGAACTGGGTGCTTTTACAAGGAAAAGTCGTTGAAAAGATTTCTAAGCCTTCTCTTCTATCCAGTGGTAATAAAATCTTTCTCCTTGACTTATTTATTTCAGACAATTGCTAGCAGGCTCATATAAGACAAGTGCTCTGAAGTAGAAGAAAGCTTTATAGAAATGCGAGGTAGTAAAAAATATATGTATATATCTTTAATTTATGGGTAAATTAACCCACAATAGAATACTTCATCTTGTAAAATGTACTCATTCAAGTCATATTTGAGCATTTAACAAAGTGAGCTCCAATTAGAATTCAAACTTAACCAAACAGCTTCATCCTGTCCTTACCCAAGAGAACAGCATTCCCTTTTTGACAATTAATGGAAGTCACAAAGTTAAAAATCCAACAAATTATTTGGTCACATAGCTGGCAGCATCTGAGTTGTCTCCCATGAAACCCTGACCTGGGCCTAAAATAAAGCTCTGATATGATGGGTAGATTTTATGACCCAAAGAAAGTGACTTCTCATTAAAATAATCTTCTCAGAAATCATATCGCAGAAAGTAGGAAGGAAGCCAGTTCTAACTTGTATGATGTGGTATCATGTGAATGAGACTGCAGTTTCCATTAAAAATACTTGAGTGCTTTGAAACTGCTTTTTTTGTTTTTTAACTTTGAAGTGACCTGCTCAATTGATCTGTGAAGGCCACAGATGCCCTTGGAAAGTGGTGCTTAAATTCTTTTCCAAGAGCAGAAACTCCTGGTTGAATTAGTGCAGACCCCATGGAGACTTCTGAAGCTGTTGATAAATCATGTTTAAGAACTTTTCCGCCCAGAGCTCAGCTGTAAACTCAGGCAAAGCCAGGAACAAATGTGCAGGTGGCAATGCCCAATAGCTATTCCCTTCTGAGCCACTTCAGTGTCAAGCACCCCATTCATCACAGTAGGCTGAGTCATGCATATCTTCACTTCAATTCAAATTCTTGGTGCTTCACTTCTAGTCAGATCTGGACCAGGTGGAGAGCAGGCAGCTTGAACAACTAATTCATCAGTTAAAAAATATAAATCCATGGGTCAAAATCAAACACTTAGGGCTTCAGTGTGAGCCCAATCTAATAAGCATTAAACAAGGGCAACAATAATAATTTCTCACTTTATATTTGGATACCAAAATATTTAAATATCATGTGTGTCTATACATATTTATGTATATACATATATGTTTGTTCTCACCAGTCTAAGCTACAAGACTGAAGAAAAAAAATTTAACTTAAGTCTTCTTTAGCTTTTTTAAAATACGAAGTCCTTAACTTTTTTTTATATATATTTCCCTCCAAATGATGAATAAATAGAGAAGGAAGAACTTCATGCCAAGAAAAAAAGTTTCACTCTGGTACATTTTGTTTTATCCAATCATATTCCAAGCCCAATCCTAATTTAGGAAAATAGTAGGGCAAAAGGCAATAGGATAGCTGGAGATTGGCTCTCTCAAGCAAACTTAGCTGAGCTAGTTTTGAGTCTTCTAGATGAGTAGTTTGATTGCAAGCTTCTAGAAGGCATGATCATATCACAAAAATGTTAATGCATCTAAATCATGAAATATTAAGGAGCCTCAATAAATAACGGCTTTAAGTAAGTTTTACTTGTATGGGGAAATGATCATGATATACAGTGAAATGAAAAGCAGAATATCAAACTGCTTTTATGTCATGAACAGAAATGTGAAATATGAATATTTGTAGTATATGTGCATGAAAAAATACGAGACAGAAATAACTAAAAGATGAACACTGGCTCACTTCATGAATGGAACATGAATATCCACATTTTGTGTTTTTGTTTACCCTATTTTTATAGTTTTAACAACAAATGTGTATTCATTTATTGTAGAAACGTCAACAAAGAAAAAACAAAATAAGTCCTCTTATGGCTTCAACTGCTTAGGAAAATGCCGAATATCTTCTTTACTAGCCTCATGGAAACTTCCTCCCATTTCTCCCTCTATAATCCAGTGCAGTAATCTCCTCCTACAACCATTTCTCAAGGGAGGGTGAGGAGGGTGGTACCCCTTAGATGCAAGCAATAAGTGGGTTCTTTTTCTGTAAAAATTAAAGTGCATGCAAAACCCACAAGAAGTCAGTCCGCCTAATGTTAGCACTGTTTTAAGTCAGTTGTACAATACTCTAGTCCACAAAGGTATGTGTATATTTTTTGGTCTAAGTTCTAAACAACTGTCTGCACCCAGGGCAAATCCCTCCCACAGTCCAGCCATTGGCGTATCTCTCCCCTCATCCCATGAATTACTCTACCTACGTCTAGGTCTGTATCAGAAATTCTCTTCTTCCTCCCCAGGAAATTTCTCACAGCCCTTGCACTCAATTAAATATGTCTCCCAGCCCTGCCAGCACAGCTCAGTGGCTGAGCATTGACCTATAAACCAGGAGGTCATGGTTCAATTCCCAGTCAGGGCACATACCCGGGTTGTGGGCTCAATCCCCAAAAGGGGGCATGTAGGAGGCAGCTGATCAATAATTCTCTCTCATCATTGATGTTTCTCTCTCTCCCTCTCCCTTCCTCTCTGAAGTCAGTGAAAAATAAAATATATGTCTTCTATGAAAACTTTGCCAACTATCCAGGTCCTTAAGTTGTTTAATGTATTATTTTACTCCTACTGCATACCCCTACTAAAACCCTTAATACGTTACGCTGTAATTGCTGACCACATTGCATTTTCTTTCCCCTTGCCCTTTCTCCATCCTCAACCTCTGACCATCCTTCATTTCTCTCAAGCTGAAGCTCTGATTGGGGCCAGGGTAATATTGGCACAAATGCTGAGGCCAACGTGCTGGGGAGGGGTGTGTGGCGTTCTTGGAGCCATAGCAACAGAGCAAGATGTGAAAGACCCAAGAAGGGCGCATCTTCTTCTCCTAGATCAGTACCTTTTCCTTAGGAAGCAATTTCTGAGGTTTGGACACCACAAAACTGAACCTAAAGGGACTCCTTGGGAAGAATGTGCCTTACCTCTGTTTCCCAGCAAAGGTATGGGAAAACGGTATCCTTCCCCATACCATTTAAGAATAGGGAGGGGAAACGCCTACCCAGAGGGAAAAATAGCTACCCATTCGGTACAGAATCCCTAGGCAGGAGTAAAAAGTACGTATTTGAAGAAATTATTCCCTACCCCGGGAATTAAGTCCTGCTCTAGGCAACTGTGTTTAAAGAAGATAAAAGATTCATTCTAGATGATAAACCACTAAAAACATGACATAGTCAACAGAATAGGAGAAATAAGATCAGTGCCATTGTTTGCTGGTGGATCTAACTCCGAGAAGATAGTATCACAAATGCAAATGATTTCTTTTCTCCTTTGTTCCTGTAGTTCTTAATGTCAGTTTCACTGATTTGTTACCTGTTTGTTGCCCGGTGATGGCAAATGCTTTTAAAGTGCACGCCTTGTCCTAAAAATCAAAATAAAGCTCTCAAAGAAAGTACAAACGTCTTGTGTCTTGTACCTGGTGTGTCTAATAACTCCCGTTTTGTTAGGCAGAATTCGATCTGAGAATCAGGGTCGCAGTGGAGGGACCGCCACTGGAATCACCTGGAAGAAATGCCTGTTGTGCCAAACTCCACACAGCCAACCGAGCTGCGGCTGAGCGTGGCCGTGCCTCAACATGCACCATGCCCACTGCAAACTCTGTCATGTCTCAGAAAAATCTAGCTCCCGACTCACACTGGTCCTTTCTAGAGAACACTAACCCCCTGGAGAAGAAGAGGAAAGTGTGCCCTGATTCTTTCCTATGCCTCATCTTTGAGTTCTGGTCATTGGGTCAATTTCAGGACTGAGCTAAAGGAATAGGGGACCGAATGGGAGATCTTCCAGTTATTCCGACGAGCAGGCCAGAGGTCAGCTGCCTGGGCTCCGCATTTGAGGTTTGCCCAGGGGAAAAACGCACCTGGAATGATTGACGAAGGTGGGGAGTTTTTGCAGTGTTCTCTGTGTGGTGTGTTTTAATCAGCGGTACAATTTAGCAGCTGCATTAATTAATTAGCACATTAATCAGGAGAGCATTTTAACAGCTAATCTCTCACAAAGTAGCGGTTTGTGATAAAAACCTTAGCAGTAGGAGAGCGAGCAGCATACTAAGTTATTTTTCAATGTTATCCTCACCGTGGGCCCAGCAAAGGCTGAAATTATGCAGCCGAATGGAAGCCTTTCTTAAAATACGCCGATGCAGGGCACATCTGAAAGATTGCAGGCTGCGTGCGCAAAGGTTTCACAATTACTACCTTCTCTCCGAGTGGCGGTTCTGGAGGAAAATGGCAGGCGCTGCAGGAAACGAGCTAAGTGTCTCTGAATAGCCCGTGTGATTCCGAAGCGCCAGGTCCCTCTGCTCTGAGCAATGTTATTATGGAATAATGAGGAGTTTCAAGATTTGATTTTACAGTTATGTGGGTTAGAGCAATTAAAATGAAGGGAATACTTGTGTTAGCAATGAAAATGTAAGTCTAACATTTAGCCCTTTCAAACCTGTCTCCTGGAGGAGGGAATAGAAAACCTCCTTCTGCCACCACAGTGTTTAGAGATAAATGCCCGCAGCACCGCAGCCAAATGTAATATACTTCGGATGAAATATAAATTGGAAGACTTCCTCACCTGGAAACATCGCTCCATTTTTTGCCCCATTATATTGAAAATGCAGTGACGTGTGCTTTCCTCGAATCCATGCATATTGGATTCCACATGTTCCCAAACGGAAAAGTTGACTGCAAAATCCCACAGGCTGATATGAAAACCTCCCTCCATTTACAAAGTCTGGGGAAGTGGAATTCTTAAACATGGCAATCTATCCGCGTGAACTCTTAAGCAGGTCTTTATCACCATGGTGTTTTCCTGGGAGCAATCGGTGTTCTTTCATGATTCCACATTACTCTCTCAACCTCAGAAGGCAGAGGGCCAGGGTGATGGAGGGAGCTGGTGCTGGACAAGCATTTCCTAACATTTCAAATGCTTGTTCTATTGATTTTCCCCTCTGGTTCATGGAAATTGCACTCTATTTAAATCATCTAACACAACTTGGAAGGATTTTAATTTCCACTCCACCTTTTTGTCTCCATGTATAAATCACAGTTATATCTCTCCATCTTATGCCCTCTCTTTTCTAAATTTTCATCTCTTTGCAACCTACTTAATCAGCAGTTCCACCACAAGCCCAGAGTAATTTAAAGACATTGTAGAGAAATACAAATGGAAGTATTTCTACACACACACACACACACACACACACACACACACACACACAGAGAGAGAGAGAGAGAGAGAGAGAAAATTATAAACTACAGCATTGAGTGAGGGTCCATTCAAGTATGATGTGAGTGGGCTGTCTACATATAAATGCCTTATAAGTAAAAGGCTTGCCAGTGCAAGGCCCACCCCAAAACTCTATGGACACTTCTGTTGAGACAATGTCATGTCTAGTAGATTCTTCTGTGCTGCACAAATTCTCCATCCAGCTACTTCCGTTTATTTTTTCCCAAACAGACTATACTCCCTAGTGGATGTGCCTTAGCGGATGTTTCCCCCTAAACATGAGGTGCCCTCTTCTCCCTTAAAATTGAACATGTGTTTGTTTTTAAGACTCACATATGATATCATCTACTTTCCACAGCACACCCTGTCCTGAATCAGACCTGCATTAGTTGCCATCTATGTAGCAAACCTGTGTTAGCTGCTTCCTTGTACCTGATAGAATCTGACGTACATCCTTCTTCTTAGAACTCACTCCATTTCATTTTCATAATCTTCCCTTCACTTTCACCCACTACATTGTAAGCCCTCTGATGCTAGGTACAGTCTTTGATCCGTTTCCCCCCAACATTTAGCAAAAGAACAAATCCAGGGTGGGGAAAAAGTAGGTTTACAGTTGTGAGTATGCAAAACACTGAGTTAATTATTGTGTTATCATGTATTAATTATTGTATTGTTTTCCATACGAACAACTGTAAACCTACTGCTGCCCGCCCCCCCTCCATAGTAGGTGTGGATGATGTTGGTTGAATAAGGGTAATTTATGAGGACAGTAGAG
The DNA here is from genome assembly GCF_000412655.1 of Myotis brandtii. Classification (NCBI taxonomy): domain Eukaryota; kingdom Metazoa; phylum Chordata; class Mammalia; order Chiroptera; family Vespertilionidae; genus Myotis; species Myotis brandtii. The sequence goes on along the minus strand of NW_005367809.1, from coordinate 2,071,257 downwards.
CCTGTTATCAAGCTAGAGCCTCAGGCTGTTGGAAAAGGCTTTGGGCCCCACAATGGAGACAATGTGGTGCTAGGAAGGAGCTGTGCTTTACAACAGGACATAAAACCGCAAATCGATGCTAGGGACTTTTATAAAACTTAGACTTTTGCAAAGCTCGTCAAGTTCATGACTGGAATTAGTAAGAGAGCAAAACCCCAGGCTGTTATGGTTTAGTTTTCTAGCTTCAGGACAAAACATCTCATTAAGGGATGGCATGCCTTCACCATGATCAAGCATCACCCTAGCGGTCAAGCTTCTCAGAATAAGCCATGCGATGCTAGCAAGACAAGTCTCCTCTAGGAGAGACAACAGTCAGAAAGCATAGGTAAAACACCCCTGAGCTCTACTTAGGGGAGAAAATTGAAGCTCAGAATCATTTCATTACTGGCCCAAAGATGCACTTCTAACTGATAGATACAAGTGTCAAACCTGATTTCTAAACTAAATACACGATGCTCTTTGTTTATTCTATGAACTACATAGGAACATCTTAAGTCACAAAAGTAGCCATGTTTGGACTAATAGAGATTCATAATCACTGTTGTGTGTATATGTGTGTTTGTCTGGGAGAGTACAGTTAGTGAGGAGGTGGGGACAGTTAATAGTATTATTCTGTGTCTGTCTGGGAGAGTACAAAGTGGTGGAGAGGTGAGGAATGGTTAATAGTATTATTTGGACATCGAATCACGATTATCATTTTTCTATAGTAAGTAAGGTAAACTATATTTGGTACTAATTTTCAAATATCACATTATTATGAATAATTATAAATCTTTTCAGCAGGAAGTAAAGTATCAACCCAGCTAAGTCTGCTGCTCTTATGTCTTGTGAAATTAACCTTTTCTGAAAATTAAAGGCTACTGGTTGGGACTAAAGGAGAAACGATGGAGACTTTACTCTGGGTAAGTACCTTGATTAGCTAATAAAACAAAGTTAAACCCAGCAATAAATGTGGGTTTTATATGGTTCCCCTAATATATCTCATCACTAAGTACTTGATAGAGAAAAATCTCTCATCAGATAATAGCATCAGGAAACCGATAGAGGTCCAGTAAATCAGGGGGACAGAGGGGAAGCTATAAGAGGCACCACAAAATGACAAATGGGCAAGAACCAAGACAAAATTCTGTCAACTTGGAAGGAAAAGGAGATCTGGTTATTTGTTATAGGATTCTATGTGAGGAATTGGTACACATGGTGGGCAAGAGGAAGCCACTGTGAACAAGTACACTTACTTACCAGCTGCCTTGGAGAGAGACTGTCTCCCTGGCTTTCTTGCTCTGAGGGCAGCGCTGGAAGAGCCCCGAGAAGCCAATGCAGTTCAAATAGTCTCAGGAGGACCCGCAATTGCTTGCAAACGTAGCTGACTGGCGTATTAGAAGAAATTTGTTCTTGTGAGGTTCACGTGTTGCAGGTTAGAGACTTAGAAGTAGGAGCAGCTACTTGCGGCACCGACATGAGAGTAAAGAATCCCTCTTCGACACGAAGTTCACATTTTTAAGAGACTGGCACACACAGAATGCGAATGGAGGCGTGGTGAGAATAATAACCGTTAGCACAGCTCTTCTCCAGTGGAATTTTCCAACCGTGGCCTGAAATCGTGCTCTGGGAAAGGCGTTAGGGAGTGAGGAGGGCATGACAATTGTCGCTGATGCTCACGGTGAACCCTGTGCCAAGTCTGAGCTTTTCAACCAGCCACTGTGCTGACAATTGGCAGAGAGAATGTCCACACAGTCCCTCTGGGGAGGGAGACACCCGGCAAGCACCATCTCTGCCCTGGTCACAGGCAGAGCCTAATGCGAAGCTCTGCGTTGTCAGGGGATCAATGAACTTTTCCTGCATTCTCCCTTATAAAGACAGCTTGATAGTTATTTCCCAACGGTATCTAAATTTAAAAAAAATATATATTTTACTGATTTTTTTACAGAGAGGAAGGGAGAGGGATAGAGAGTTAGAAACATCGATCAGCTGCCTCCTGCACACCCCCTACTGGAAATGTGCCCGCAACCAAGGTACATGCCCCTGACCGGAATCGAACCTGGGACCCCTCAGTCCCCAGGCTGACGCTTTATCCACGGAGCCAAACCGGTCAGGGCACTGAAGGTACCTAAATTTGATAGAAATGGCAGTCTAAAGGGGGTTAGTACTATCTTGTAGGTATAAACTTGTATAACTTCTACTCAACCATCTGTCACTAAAAAGCAAGAAGATGGCCTTGAAATCCACGGTAAGAATTGTATAGACAAATGACAGTGAAATAATTGAGCTGTTAATCTACTTGGAAAAACACTTTTCCTACCAAGCAAATTTTATAAGGCAATCAACTTCATTAAACTGGGGGTAAACAGCAGACCAGAGGGCACTGCCTCACTGTGTTGTAGAGAACACTCCTCATCACCTATCACTCCCTGCAGCCAGTGAAAGTATCACTATAAACCAGCCTCAAGTCCTAGGAGATTTTGATGGGACAGAGAAAGGAGACTATAACTTAAAGGACAGAAAGGATGAAGCACAAATGAGGGCAGGTCTTGACAGCAATTCCACAGCCGAGATGAAAGTACAAAGAACCTTGAAGAGGAAAGGAGGGACCAGGTTATTACAGTCAGAGCAGAGAATCCGGGTCCAGTGGAGCAATGGCAAGTAAATGAAGAATGGGCTGATGATGTGCAATTGGTAACAATCATGAGTTTCAATTAATAATGAAGCACTTAACCTCAAAATAATGTAGTTTTCATTAATCAGCACAAATCATTTCTATGCATATGGATTCAAAATGCATCATTAACGCTATATTCTCTTTCCCCCCTTTCCTGTAGGTGCTGTCCCATTATTCCAACCACCAGTTGCATTTACCATTTCATTTTCTTGACCCACATTAAAATTAGGCAAGTATGAAATTAAAACTCCAAACATTTTCAAAAGCTATTTCACATTCAGAGATTTATATCCCTTGCAAAATGGGATTTTGACTTTGACGTTGGTCTGGGACACATTAGATCCCTAAGCATATTTCAATACAGAGATGGAACAGTTAGAGTAGTGGGGGAGGGAGAGTAAATTTTTTAAGTATCTGAAAGTCCTTTGTGACTAACTTCTCCTGGTTATTTATGTATAGATCAGTTGACAAATTCTAAATAGGTTCTTTCCAAGGAAAGCAAAATGGACTTGGTAGCATTTAACTTATATGATGACATACAGGTAGAGGATAAAAGATACCTCTAAGATGCTGTCCCTACTCCGAATCCGACACAAGAAATGCCGTTGAAGGTCAGGGAATGCCCTCTAAACCCAATGACAACACGAAAGGCATGGAAAGAGACAGTCGATGTGCAGGTGCAGGCAATCTCCAGGTTGCTCTGAAGTCCCCGATGGAGGGAGTGTTTTATTATTACTTAGAATATAAAATGCCACCTTGATTAATAATCAGTGAAAATAAATGCCTAGAAAGACCTTTTATAAAGAACGAAAATTTACAAAGAGCTTGTGGTTTAGCAATAAAAATGCTCTACTTAATACAAATGAGGCAGGGCCCCTATACCAAAGAGCTTTTAATTAAGCTGAGAAGAAAACTAACACATGATAAATCAAAGAAGCCCTTTTTCATACTCACACACCAAATCAAATGAAACCAGAAAAAGTGTTTGCTTGAATCCTGTATATTTAGAAGTGAGAATTTGTAGGTAGGCAGAGCTGGACCGGGTCCCAGCGGTGACAGGCTAACGTACTTAGCCTTCCTCAACATAAATTTGGGAAAATTAGAGTACTTCCTGCAAAGGGCTGTTATGAGATCCAGCTGAGAAAAGGCAGAGGCCCTGGGACACAGGACACAGTTACTGAGTGTTGGTAAGAAGCGTCTGTCTTTAGGGCAGTAAACATAAGATTAAATTCTGCAGCTGCACAGGTACGTCCAGCCCTTACCCCTTCTAATTCCTTTAAGAAGAAGTCAGTCTATCAACAAAACGGTGACGCAAAATGTATCCCCTCTATTCGTGCCCCTCACATGGTAGCCACCATCTCAGATTCTTCCCCCTCTTGTACAGACAGATGGTGGCCTCTAACTTACAATACGCTCAGGAAAGGCGGAATCTCGATTGTACCCCCAAATTCATCCTGTTGGTGTGCAACTGGTGGTTGGAATAACGGGACACACCCATTGGTGTGTCACTCCTTCCACTAGGTCCTCTCTCTCAATCTACCATCATTTCCATTAACTTCCCATCGATACATGGACAAACCAAAATCATTGCCTGCACACTGCAACCTACTAGTTATGATGATCTCTTCCTTCCCCCACTACAATCTTCAGTGGGGCAGCCCTCACAGCAACCCTCTCCCTCGTCAGGAATTCCTAGTCCAGTTTCCTCCATGTTCATCATGGGCTCCTCCACACCAGGTCCTGCTACAAGGCTCTTCTCCTTCACATCGCTCCTTCCCATCCTGTCATCAGATGAGTGATCACATCACCAACCCTTCACTGCGCACGCCCTTGACCACACCACCTGAATAGAAGACCGGATAGAGATTGCTATGGGTATTCAGCTCGCCCTGACCGTTCTTGCAGCAAAGTCTCCCAGCCCCTGGCACACGCCCCTGGTGATGGCTCAGCCTACACTTGCTTCAGTTGTTGTTCGATCCGTGCCACCTCGCTGGCTTCTCCATCACTGTCAAGTGTGGCTTTCCTTGCTGGTGTTTCTGCTCCATTTACTCCGTGAGGACGGGCCCTCTGAGCCATTTGTCAGCACCAGGAGCCTTTCCTCCGGCTACAGGAGGAACTGCCTGGCCTGGTCTCCTTGACTTTTTCAAATGAACTGCAACATTGTCTGAATTTTCATGTCATTTCTATCATGTCATTTCTAATGATACTGTGAGAGCTACAAAACAATCTGTGCATAATCCAGTTCTACCTATGAATTTTTGAATTTTCTGAAAATGTTGATTGGATGGGATATGGTTTGCTATTGAATATGAATTAACTGTGCATTGATTTACAGTGTCTTCAAATCTGCAACATCATAGAACATTTTTATGCCAAAAAAAAAAAAGGTGCTGCAGGTCCACTAATACAATAAAGGCTTCCATTCTGGTAGTAACAGGAGCCTCCATCCTTCTCTGCGCAGACATAGCTGGGTAATCAAGGAGTTGCCCTCCTTTGCTGCAAGGGACCATCTTTATAAAAAAGCAAAATACACATGAAGCCCAGCTGGAGATGTGATGCTCTGGTCTATACCACAAACTAGACAAGGGCCTGGCCCCTTAAAACTTCACTGAGTAACGTGTTCATAAATGTCTGACTAATTGATATTACAACTGATTTCACTGCATTTCCTTGAAAATCAATGTAGTTGTTTATTGCAGAGCATATCGTAGAAATGAATGCCGTCTTTTGCAAAGCATGACCTCTGGCTCTTTGTTAGATGTGATGGGAAAATACAAATACCAAATTACTTATTTTCAAATATCACCCTTTATTTTTAAAACAAAATGTGAAGCCCAATTTTTGTAGCTCTATTTGTTCTACTAAAATGAAGAGTTTTTTTGGTAAAGAAAAATCTTATCCTATTAGTTTCAATAAAGCTCAAAGCAGAGGCATTTTTAGTGGAAAAAATTACACAGAAATAATTGATAGCTTTATGACATTTACATATTGAAATAAAACTATATTATAATCAACTCACACTTTCTTGGCATCACATATTAAGACATCTAGAAATATAAATTTGAGCTTAGGCATATTTTAAAATGATTTCTTCACATTGGGATGAAACTAGCCATCTTCCCAGTATTGAACGCTAATACAGCTGTCAAACTTCACTAGATGTGATTTGTTAAGCAAAGTATTTTGAAGGATTTTTTTTCAACTTTAAAAATTTGAGTCTACCAGTTTAAAAATATATATACTGTGTGATTCTGCTTTTATTAGGCATCTGGAAAAGCCAAATTCATAGAAATATAAAGTAGAATGGCGTTGCCAGGGCCGGGGGGGAGGGAAAATGGGGAGCTGTTGTTTCCTGGGTCTAGAGCAGCGGTTCTCATCCTGTGGGTCGAACAACCCTTTCACAGGGGTCGCCTAAGACCATCGGAAAACACATATACAATTACATATTGTTTTTGTGATTAATCACTATGCTTTAATTATGTTCAATTTGTAACAATGAAAATACATCCTGCATATCAGATATTTACATTACGATTCATAACAGTAGCAAAATGACAGTTATGAAGTAGCAATGAAAATAATTTTATGGTTGGGGGTCACTACAACATGAGGAACTGTATTACAGGGTCGCGGCATTAGGAAGGTTGAGAACCACTGGTCTAGAGCTTCAGTTTTGCAGGATGGAAAGTCCTAGGAGCTGCTGAAAACATTGTCAAAACACTTAATGCTACCGAACTCTAATCTTAAAAATACTAGTTAAAGTGGTAAATTTTGTTATGTGTTTTTTACCACAATTAAAAGTGGTTTGTAAAAGGATAAAAGAAAAACAATACAAAATAAACCAAAAACATCCCATAATAGTAATTATATTTAATTTCTACACTGTAATTATATTTAAATTTATGTTATTTAAGTACATAAGATAGAGTGTGCTAAAATAAACTGAAATGAGGTTAAATTCTGGTCAGTTGGAAGGGGAACATTTTGTTTTGTTTTGTTAATTGTAAAGTAGAGCTCTAGGTGTGCTGAAATGGGAAGTCACTTTATTTGACTCTTTCTACAATAGGAAAGAAATGAGGTGTCTTCAACAAGATGAAAAAATCATCTTTTTTAAATCCTTACCCAAGGATATGTTCTATTGATTTTTTAGAGAGAGAGAGAGGAAAGAAGGGAGGGAGAGGAGGAGGGGGAAGAGGAGGAAGAGAGAGAGAAAGAGAGAGAGAGGGAGAGAGAGAGAAGCATCAATGTGAGAGAGAAACATCAATTCATTGCCTCTTTTATGCGCCCCGACTGGGGATCAAAACTGAAACCTTTCATGCATGGGACTGCCAAGGGTGGAAAATTACCTTTTTAAATAAGAAGTTTGAATCAAGTAAATAGTACAAGTGCATGTCCCTTGGTAAAATGGGCAGGAAGATGGTCCAAATAAGCACATTAGCTTTATAGACATCACCCAAGGCATCAAAAGCTCTATTAGATTATACTTCTTTTACCTACTTGAAATCAAAATAATAATACAAAGAGAGCAAAAAAAGAGATATAAATTTGCAAAACTAGAGAGATACATTGAGTTTAGAAACAGCCCATAACAGCAATTCTATTTCTATATTTTCTTAATAATGACTTGAGACGGTATAGTTTTCTGCACGGGAGGAAAAAATATTGTGGTTGACTTCATCTGCAGCCCCTTCAATTGGCTCCTTCCAGCTGGCATTCTGCAATGTATCAGAGGAAATATAGGAGCCAGCTGAACCACTGAGACACAAAATTCTCTTAGGAAGCAAGTCGTTTCACACTGTGAAGGCAATACAGGTAGAAGATCTGCCATGTATTGAGCATTTTTATGTGCTGCAAGGTACTTTACATATATTGTGTGCCATTTAGTATTAACACTTCCATGAATTAGGTAGCAACATGCTTCATTTTATAAGAGGAAACCAAGGTCAGTGAGGGGGAGGAACAACTGATAAACAGCAGAGCATGAACTCTAAATCCACGGTCCTAACTCGATGGCCAGACCCAGCGCTCAATATGCTCAAGCTCCGTTTTCCTGGATCTGTGAGGTCTTCTTCCCCAAATCTCATTTCGTTATTTGCGCTATCTCATCCGCAAATACAGCCCCATGGGCCCCAACACTACCTATGTACAGGCTTACTCATTCTTAGATGAATAGAACATGATTTATTAAAAAAAAACACTGTTAAAACTATCTAGATTCTATAAACCCATAGAAATGGCCTTTTGTTTTCTTATAGAGAAAAGCAATTGGTCCACATTAATGCTGTGAGACAAGGCTCTGAGTGAATCAATGAAAAAATGAAACCAAAAGCCTTTCATGGCCACACCCTCACCTGCCCAGCCCACTGTGTTCCTTTCTGTTCAATCTGCTCACTGTGGTTGTACATGTTCATAGTTCTTCTTCTTTATGACCGGAAGTATGACAATTATGTCTGATGAGCAAACATTTTAGGAAAATTGTATTTATGTAAGCAAAAACTTGTAAGCATTGAGTCTATCTGGTCAATTACAACTGCCTTGTGTGATTTCTAATGATAATTAGCATGGCTGCTTCTGCCATTTTGGGAGACAACTTACATAGCAATTTCACTCAATTTTCTATTTCTGTCAGCTTCTAAGCTGCTACTTGATTTAACCTTAGCACATTATCCTATGTTAAATGTTGGTAATTCCAACACCTGTTTTCCATCTTACTGTGAAACTAATAATCCAGCTACTTCTCATGACAGTACATAATTCAGTAGAGTTTCCAAAAGTGAAAGGATACCGGTTGGTTGTTGTTATTTTTTTTTTCAGGTTCTTACCAATCTAAATGCCATACAAGTGGCATATAGCACACACTTCATAGTCACATGGGGATTGATAGAGAAGAAAATGCAAATGAATGAAAGCTATGGTTACAAGACACCCGTCATGCTGTCCCTGGGAATATAGAATGTTTTCACCTGTAAAATGCTTAGCTTGTCTCTCCCCATTGCTTCTTCAGCATGCATATTTCTTCTCACTAAATTAAGGATTGCTACATGACACTGTGATGTTTTATACAATGACTGTCAAGCTCTGCCCTACAAATAACTGAATTTCAGCTTCAGCGAGCCAAATCCAAACACACAGGCACAAAGACTGAGCCCAAGTTTTGGAGCTTTAGGAGAAAAACATCCTGACTTCTTTCTCTATCTCTGTCCAGCATTTGATGTCCTCACACGGCCGGGCCAAATCCCTTTGCTTTTGTGCCTGACCTAAAGCCATTTAAAACTACAGGCAAGGACCTGGATTGCCATGGAGCTTCATTTAATGTAGCAAAAATTGCTTATCCTGGAGGGTTTGTCATGCTCACATAGGTCAGCTACATGCTCAGTTGGCCACCTTTCCTAGCCCCTGAGAACAGAGTAAAAAATTGGTATCTGATGCTAAGAATTACAGAAATCTCAGAAAGTGTTTTCATCTTTTATTCAAAGTTCTGTACCTACTTATCCTTTACTAAAAAGACAACAAAAAAGTGCAAAACACATATGCTAATGTGACTATAGGTAGCACATGCAATGCCAATCATCATCCTAAACAAACGTAAGTGAGTCTTTATAGAAAGGAATCTCTACTAATGCATGCTTCCTAGGGTGTAGGTTTAAGAAAAAAGAGTTTATGATGTATGTTTCTAGTTCTTTGCTTCCTTCCCTGGTTTTATTGCAGCTATGCTACATGAAAAATTAGAGAGAGGAAGAAAAAAGTGTTTCCCAAATTACTATTGGCCATTTGCTCATTTATATAGCTCTATTCCTCCCCATATTGTCTTCTCAATAAAATAATCACATTCTCATTTAGACAACACTGCATCTACAATTAAGAAGTTAATTACAGAACCCGCCATTAAGAAAATGTAGGATGGATGTGTGTGAGAGGTTCGCGTTAACCTCAGAAATACCCGAGTGGGCCTTGAGCTGGGACTTAAGGAGGCCATCTGGGAAATAATGGCTGGGAAGAAGGGGTAGTTCCAGGGACATAGACTGTCTGACCATAGCCTCAGGCTACAATACTGCTCAGCATCTGTCACATAATGAATGGCCCATTTTAAATTTTGAAGTTGCTAATTTGCAGAAGAACTCACAATCCTACGTTTAGAACCATTTCTGAGAAAACGTGGGGCAAGTGCTCTAGTTACTGGCTCATCCACCACATGCCATGCAGAGCCCTTCGAGTGGAAACCGAAGGCAATGAGCAGAAACAGTGGGTTGTGGAGGACTATGAATCAAAACAATCTCGCTATGAGACTGTTGGAAGCAGGAGATGGTGGAAACACACAGAAAATAATAGAAGCAGAGGACCTGTTAGATTAATATAATATTAAAGGCAACATTGAGGAACTCTTAGAGAATGCACATTGTCCCAAAGATCTTATTTTTTTAAAAAAATTTTATGGGTTTCAGAGAGGAAGAGAGAGACAGAAATATCAATGATGAGAGAGAATCATTGATTGGCTGCCTCCTGCACACTCCCTGCTGGGGATTGAGTCTTCAACTCAGGCATGTACCCTGACCAGGAATCAAACCATGACCTCCTGGTTCATAGGTCAGTGCTCAACCACTGACCCACATCAGCCAGGGCCGAAGACTTGTTCAACACTTGCCAAGGCCCAAATGATTCATCATCACAGGAAATGTTGCCGTTTTCCAAGCGTGGTGATGATCTGAATGGCCCTTTGCTGACACAGAGAGCACAGGGAAGTAGTCAGGAGTCGGAGAAGAGGTCATTCCTCTCCACAAGGATCAGATGTTGTTAAGTCATCTATTATTACTTAATTTTTTATTGTCCATATGTCTGAGTGAAATCCTACACTCTGGTAAGGGAGAAGATGAGATAGAAAGATCTAAAATGAATATTTCCTGAAAGGAGAAAAATGACCTAAAATGTTCTTTCCAGTTGGTATTACTAGCCTCCTGTGTAGATGGGGCTATAACTCAGTGTCATATAAAATCTAATTCCTGATTTCGCCTGAGGAGTTTAGCGTTGCCATCTGGGGTAAATATGTTTTATCTGTTTTCCATAAGATGTCTCTTAGGCATGCATATATGAGGCAATTAAGTAAAAAATAATTAGTTCAACTTGAGTCCAAATATGGTTTCACTAAATTGAACCATTTATTTAGAAGGAAAACTGACCTAGATAATTCTATCATATTTTATTTCAGCCTCTATACCCTTTTACTACATTAAACGCTAGTTGTCCCACTACAAAGCCTTACTATATCCAAGAGGTTTTCTTTTTTTCTGAAACTATTGTGTCATTTCCGTCTTGTATTCTGAGATTTCTCCAAAGTGAAAACTGAACAATGATGAATTATGGAAAAAAAAACACTTTTTCCTTCCAAAGTATTCCCATCTGGTCCTTGCTTAAATAACTCTTGCTGTCACTTATGCCTACAGAAATTAACAACAAAGAATGATAATAGACAGCAACTTCAATATCATTTCAGTTCCTAAAGACTTGCCATTTTCACATGGGCTTCCCCACTGGGCAAAACTGCCCAACATCAGAGGAATTACTATCAGCCCATATCGCTTCCTGAAGTGATTGTTTGGTGAAATGAGAAATCATTTTCATTCCTGCAGCTACTGTTTCTCGCTGTCTTCCTTTCATTTGCTTTCAGCATGAGTGAGAAATTTATTTCTGACAGTTTGTTATTAAATGAGAAGCAAGTCACATTGGATTGTAAAATACTGAAATCTTTATGTGTATAGTTACTGAGAGCCCCTCTCCCACCAACATGTAGAACAGCCCAGATGCTGTGGCTCAGTGGTTGAGCATCAACTAATGCACCAAGGGGTCACTGGTTCTATCCCCTGTCAGGGCACATGACTGGGTTCAATCCCCAGTGGCCGGGGGGAGGGGGAGGCGGGGCGTGCAGGAGGCAGCTGATCCATGATTCTCATCATTGATGTTTCTATCTCTCCATCTTCCTTCTTCTCTCTAACATCAATAAAAACCCATTTAAAATATATATGTATACATGTAGTCTAAATCTTTACGGAATTTCTGCTCAATATCTTTCATTGTTGCACCAACATTTCATGATACTGAAATGAGATAAAAGCAGGTGATCCAAACAGCAGGTAGGTGGCAGCTTCAGGTGCAAAGGAACCAGGATTCAGACCTGCGTTTTTGTGGAGGAGGAAATCGGTCACTTCAGAACTCCCTGGACTGCTCCCAACTGTCCTTAGTTAATAGGGCCCTGACATTTCCCTGAAATTGGCTAAACTCTAGACAAGCCCTTCTAGACTCTAGGCCCTGAATTACCTTCTCTTTGAGCCTTTACTTTAGAAAACTTGTAAATTCTTTCTCAATCCCTTTAAGATGTAAACATTCTTAAAGCCCCTTGTCACAGTCTAGAACGAGTTTACAGATGAAGCCACAGTGGGTGTTTCTGGGAAGCATGGCATCGGGTGGTAAGGAAGGGAGTACAGAATTCTCTGCTGGTAGCTATTTCTTTCCCCTCCATGATCATTTTAATTATGAGCATTCTCCTGTTTATCTCTCTGCTCACTAATAAAATGATAATAATAATATCAATGATAATAGCAGTAGCATCTTTGGTGCTTGTTATGTGCTGCACATTTAAAGTTCCTAATATTCTTTTCCCCATTTTACAAGGGAAACGGAGGGACGGTGTGAGTAAGTCTCCAGGCCAATGTCATGCAGCAAATACTTGATGAGAGCAGGTTTGAGACTGGCATTCTGACTCCACAGACCATTCTCTGGGCAGAGACCTAAATGCTCATCAACTATCACAAGTGTCCCCTTGTCATCCCCAAACTATGTTGCTGGGAAATGAGGATGGGGTCAAATGCCTTTCTTACCAATGAACAAAATATGTACAAGATCTATAAGAGGAAAACCAACAAACTCTGATGAATTAAATCAACAAAGAACTAAATAAATGGAGAGATAGCCCATGTTCATGGTAGGAAGACTTAATATGCTCATGAAGTCATTTCTTTCCAAACTGTTCTATATGTCCAATGCAATCCCAATCAAAATTGCAGAACACTATATTTTTTGTTATATTGACAAGCTGATTCAAAGTTTATATGGAGAGACAAAATACACAGAATAGCCAACACAATATTAGAGAAGAACAAAGAGGAGCGATACTACCAGACCCCAAGACTTACTATAAAGCCACAGTAATCAAGACACTGGTATTAGTGAAAGAAGAAAAAATAGATCAGAATAGAAAGCTCATAGACACCCACAAATATAGTCAACTGAGAAGCGGAGAGGAAAATAGCTATTGGTATAGAATTCTCTAGCCAGCAGAACAAACTTTTAAGAATGAGGATGACAACTGAAACTAATATAAAATATTTCTATCCTATCTAATACAGTGGGGCCTTGACTTACGAGTGTCCCGACTAACGAGTTGTTTGAGATACAAGCCGTCTCTCGGCCGATTTTTTGTTTTGAGTTGTGAGCTAAAATTCGGGTTACGAGCCAGCTTCAGATACTCCACTGCTAGTTGGCGCAGCGAATGTCACAGTGAACGCCACAACATCAGCCCAGCATCACGTGTCTCACTCGTTCACTTTAAGATTTGACATATGAGTAATTTGAGTTACGAGCTCCGTCATGGAACGAATTAAACTCATAAGTCAAGGCCCCACTGTAAAAGACAAAAAGGGTAATTAACCGTACCTCCCCTACGCTTTCCATTGGCTAATCAGCAAGATATGCAAATTAACTGCCAACAAAGATGGCGGCTGGCAGCCATGCAGCTGAAGTGAGCAGGAGGTTTGCTTGCTCCAGTGATGGAGGAAGCCAAGGTTCCCCGCCTGTCACGGCCTGCTCTAAGCTCCAAAAGCAACAAAGTTTCAATTATAGAAGCTAAATAAACCCCAGATACCTGCTTTCAGCCAGCCACGGCCTCAGAGCTGGGAG